>NC_052323.1:28388578-28626078 GCF_016432855.1 Salvelinus namaycush
AGAGAGAAGAACTGTAACATTCTGGTCTTACTGCAGTAGAGGGTGGTATCCAGAGAGAAGAACTGTAACATTCTGGTCTTACTGCAGTAGAGGGTGGTATCTAGAGAGAAGAACTGTAACATTCTGGTATTACTGCAGTAGAGGGTGGTATCTATAGAGAACTGTAACATTCTGGTCTTACTGCAGTAGAGGGTGTTATCTAGAGAGAAGAACTGTAACATTCTGGTCTTACTGCAGTAGAGGGTGGTATCCAGAGAGAAGAACTGTAACATTCTAGTCTTACTGCAGTAGAGGGTGGTATCTTGAGAGAAGAACCGGTTTGAGTTGGTTCTTCAGCTGGTTTGAAATCTATCGCCATTATCCACCGCTAATGACTCTGTAAACACATTGATCTTTGCAGACAGTTTGAAGTGTGTGCAACCAATGTCCATGTACAGCTCAGAAACGTGACAGGACTTTACAACCAGACAAAGACAAAGCTGTTCAATGCTCTACGTTCAGAAGCCCTTCAAATCCATCAATATATAGTATGTGTTATATGATAGATATTTAGTCATTTTTCCAAGGCTATGGGACGGTACCCCAGTATCTACCAACAACATTTCATGTAGAACCTGGAACATTACAGGTGTAAGTTACTGCATTACAATTCTTCTGATTCTGCTATCAAATCACCACTCAGATATCATTAAATACATTATCTTTGACAAGAACAGTGTATTTTGCAGTGGTAGAAAAAGTACGCAATTTTAAGCTGACATAGGGAATTGTTTTAAGATGGTCATAAAATTGATAATTTAGCTAGTTGATTTCGAATTTTAGGACCCCTTTAGGTATCAAAAGAAAATATATATATATTTTTAAAAATTGATTATGGCCTTTACTACTATAGCCCATAGAAACACAATGAATAACACCTTTATACATGGCAAAAAGGACAGTCAAATAAATGATCACACGATATAAGGTTATGAAGTGTCTGTCCTAAATCTAGGAGGTGTAAAAAAAAACTCAGGACATATTTATATTCGTGATAGTCTCCCCTTTCCATAGAGTTCAGACGCTACAGACATTTTACTTGAGAAGACTGGTTTCCTGGTCTGACAGACACCGCTCTAGCTCTGTCACCTTTCACCACAGATGTGGAAGTGCGACACTGGCGGATGCTGTGGATTGAGACGTATCGAATGCATAAAACTAATATCTCTTAAACGGATGGTTTTAGATTGTAACTTAGATTGATGCACCGGTGTGTCAATCGATTCTAGGGGGCTTCATTGAAAATGACTCAAGTAAAAGTGAAAGTCCCCGAGTAAAATACTACTTGAGTAAAAGTCTAAAAGGATTTGGTTTTAAATATACTTAAGTATTAAAAGTAAATGTAATTTCTAAAACATACTGCACTTAAGTATAAAAAAGTTAAAGTATAAATCATTTCAAACTCCTTTTACATGTATTAAGCAAACCAGATGGCACCATTTTCTTGTTATTTTTCTATTTACGGATAGCCATGGACACTCTGACACACAGATATAATTTACAAACAAAGCCTTTGTGTTGACAGAGTCCGCCAGATCAGAGGCAGTAGAGATGAGTAGGAAATGTTCTTTGGATAAGTGTGTGAATTGGACCATTTTCCTGTCCTGCTAAGCATTCAAAATGTAACGAGTACTGTTGGGTGTCAGGGAAAACGTAAGGAGTAAAAATGATATGATTTATTTTAAGAATGTAAACATTTTCAAAAAATCTAAATAGTCAAGTTAAGATACCCCCCAAAAAACAACTTAAGTATTTACTTTAAAGTATTTTTACTTCAGTACTTCACAACACTCATATGTTGAAACAACACACATCATTGGATGAATTCAATATACAATAGAGGCTGAGTATATTCCATGAAAGCCATTAATAAAAAATAAAAAACTATAATTTGAATCATTCTATAAAGAGTTAAATAAAGAGCTGCTTTCGTTTCATTTTGTTCTTCAACTTAAAATCGAATTAGAAAACCATAATATCCAATTATAGTACACACCTGCATACAAAGACAGGGAACACATCAAAGGATCAAGCAACACGACTGTGTGTATAGATGTAAAGAATGCCTCAGTCATCCCACTTCTCTTGGCTCTAATTAGTCAATGCACTGATCTAATTAAGCAAATGCCTTTGTTGAAGGTGTCCAGGACTGACTGAGAAGATTGCCAGAAGCATAAGGTTAAGTGAGGTGGATTTGGGAAGACTTCATGGTTTATATTATAGCTAGACATGCTTATGCGCCTCATCCAATCACAGATATTGAATTATTAGATTCCCCAGATGCAGCAGACTGTATTGTACAGTGTATTGTGTATGAAATGAAACATGTTTATTACAATACTCAATATGATAATTTATGGTTAAATCACTTAGGTGTTTTGACACCCATTGTGATTTAGGCTAATGCTTTATATTGTAATAGGGTAAGGTAGCTGGGGGAGTAACACAACTTATGGCATGGGTTAAAATAAAGGGTTGGTTCTTGGAACAGGAACAAAAGGGTCCACTGACTTTAGCAGTCCTGAAATGTTACAACTTCCTGAAGGAAACCCAGTGTCCGGGGCCCTATGGGCCCTGGTCAAAAGTAGTGCACTACCCTCAGGGCCCTGGTCAAAAGTAGTGTGCTTAAAAAGGGAATAGGGTGCCATTTCGGACATCTGACTGAAGCACAGTTAATCCATAGAGTGGTGAAAACATTGAACAAGGGGAGGAAGGGTTTAAAATCACAAACTGAGATATCACTCCTGGGACCTGTTATCACCGCAGGGGCTGCGATTTTCAGTCCCAGGGACCTGTTTTCACCGCAGGGGCTGGAATGTTCACTCCTGGGACCTGTTCTCACCGCAGGGGCTGGAATGTTCACTCCTGGGACCTGTTCTCACCGCAGGGGCTGGAATGTTCACTCCTGGGACCTGTTTTCACCGCAGGGGCTGGAATGTTCACTCCTGGGACCTGTTCTCACCGCAGGGGCTGGAATGTTCACTCCTGGGACCTGTTCTCACCGCAGGGGCTGGAATGTTCACTCCTGGGACCTGTTCTCACCGCAGGGGCTGGAATGTTCACTCCGGGGACCTGTTCTCACCGCATGGGCTGGAATGTTCACTCCTGGGACCTCTTCTCACCGCAGGGGCTGGAATGTTCACTCCTGGGACCTCTTCTCACCGCAGGGGCTGGAATGTTCACTCCTGGGACCTGTTCTCACCGCAGGGGCTGGAATGTTCACTCCTGGGACCTGTTCTCACTGCAGGGGCTGGAATGTTCACTCCTGGGACCTGTTTTCACCGCATGGGCTGGAATGTTCACTCCTGGGACCTGTTCTCACTGCAGGGGCTGGAATGTTTAGTCCTGGGACCTGTTCTCACCGCAGCGGCTGGCATGTTCACTCCTGGGACCTGTTCTCACCGCAGGGGCTGGAATGTTCACTCCGGGGACCTGTTCTCACCGCAGGGGCTGGAATGTGCAGTCCTGGGACCTGTTCTCACCGCAGGGGCTGGAATGTTCACTCCTGGGACCTGTTCTCACCGCAGGGGCTGGAATGTGCAGTCCTGGGATCTGTTCTCACCGCAGGGGCTGGCATGTTCACTCCTGGGACCTGTTCTCACCGCAGGGGCTGGAATGTGCAGTCCTGGGATCTGTTCTCAACGCAGGGGCTGGAATGTTCACTCCTGGGACCTGTTCTCACCGCAGGGGCTGGCATGTTCACTCCTGGGATCTGTTCTCACCGCAGGGGCTGGAATGTTCAGTCCTGGGACCTGTTCTCAATGCAGGTGATGTCCAGTCTTGGGTCCTGTTCTCACGATAGAGGGTGGGATGTCTAGTCCGCTCCGCCATGCAACAGAGGGTGTCTGAGACGCGATGATTAGCACACTGGCCAGCTAATTTTAGTAGGGTTTGGAATTGGACCAATCAGGATCTAAGAGCCGGCATCCACTCTAAATCACCTTCTTTGGACGTGTATAGAGATACTTTCCGGGTGGGAAAAAGGCTGTCTGCAGCCTCCCGATTATCCTCTGGAAAAGCCTCTAATCTGGCCGAAAGTACTTGAGTCAAGCAGCAACATAAACCACACTGATTATCATCCATTTTTCCTACTCCACCACAGTAGATGGATGAGGGAGGAAGAGGAGGAGGAAGAGGAGGAGGAAGAAGGGGTGGAAGAGGTGAGGAGGAGGAAGAGATGGAGGAGGAAGTTGTGAGGAGGAGGAAGAGGTGGAGGAGGAAGAGGTGAAGGAGGAGGAAGAAGGGGTGGAAGAGGTGAGGAGGAGGAAGAGATGGAGGAGTAAGTTGTGAGGAGGAGGAAAAGGAGAAGGAGGAGGAGGAAGAAGGGGTGGAAGAGGTGAGGAGGAGGAAGAGATGGAGGAAGAAGTTGTGAGGAGGAGGAAGAGGAGGAGGAGGAAGAGGTGAAGGAGAAGGAATAGGAGGAGGTTTCGCCAGCTGGCCTGGCCCTTCCTAACCACCATCTGCTTTAACAAATGTTAAGGATGGACTAAATACCCCTGAGTCCTCTGTCCTAACCAGATTATCAGATATTCTAAGAAGGAGACTTGTCTCTTATCGTCTCCCAATCTCTTTTACAAAAGTAAATCAAGACTTGCTGTAGGGGATTACCAGGATTAGGGGCGACCACAGACAAGGTTCTCAGCTCTGTGTCTTAAAGTCGCTGCCCTTCAGCCTGTCTCCCTTCTGCTTACTAGCATCTAAAGACATGCAAAGCCTTCCATTCCGTGAATCCAGCTGGCCCATTGTTTCCTCTGTCCTTGAGTGAGTGTGGTGCCGCAGTAAACTATATTGTAGAGCAGGCTGGTTAGTTAATGAACTGGCGTCTTTTATTTAGATGGTGAAATCAAAGGTAACATTTACAGTAATGAGTTAATGAGTCTTATCTGTAGCACTCACTAACGTGTCCATTTGAGGACAGCCTCTGTTCCGACACATTAGAGTCGTCTTTAAAAGCCTCGTCCACACATGGTGTTGGGACCATTCGAGTAAAGACAATACATTGCAGTCCAGAGATATATCTAACACGTGTACATGTTGTGTCGACCACCCAACCGTCATAGAGTATTAACCAATGAGGAGAGGACTTTGTGGTTAAAGCAGACGAAGGCCTTGAGGCCGCTACGTAAAAGCTTAAGAAAGAGCAGTGATACTAGCAAGAGCAGTGATACTAGCAAGAGCAGTGATACTAGCAAGAGCAGTGATACTAGCAAGAGCAGTGATACTAGCAAGAGCAGTGATACTAGCAAGAGCAGTGATACTAGCAAGAGCAGTGATACTACCAAGAGCAGTGGTACTAGCAAGAGCAGTGATACTAGCAAGAGCAGTGATACTAGCAAGAGCAGTGATACTAGCAAGAGCAGTGATACTACCAAGAGCAGTGGTACTAGCAAGAGCAGTGATACTAGCAAGAGCAGTGATACTAGCAAGAGCAGTGATACTAGCAAGAGCAGTGATACTAGCAAGAGCAGTGATACTAGCAAGAGCAGTGATACTAGCAAGAGCAGTGATACTAGCAAGAGCAGTGGTACTAGCAAGAGCAGTGATACTAGCAAGAGCAGTGATACTAGCAAGAGCAGTGATACTAGCAAGAGCAGTGATACTAGCAAGAGCAGTGATACTAGCAAGAGCAGTGGTACTAGCAAGAGCAGTGATACTAGCAAGAGCAGTGGTACTAGCAAGAGCAGTGATACTAGCAAGAGCAGTGATACTAGCAAGAGCAGTGATACTAGCAAGAGCAGTGTGCGGGTGTCTTCTTGTTTTTTCTCTGTTTAGAGCAGAGCTGCCAACTCTCACGTATTGGCCGTGAGACACATGCATTCGACCCTGTTCTCAGGCTCTCACGACACACCTCTTATATCTCACGCATTGAAAAGTACTGCTGTCATTTATTTTTTTTATGAGTCCATTGTATAGTCACCGTGCTCCCAAATCGTTTTGAAAAAGAAGAATTTGCGCAGAACCTCTATCATTCTCCTGTCTTGCCACAGCCCTGTGAACCGCTGCACATTGAAGCGTTATGATTGGTCTAGTTATGTAAAGGATCAAGGGGATTGGATGCGTGTTTTAAAGAAACGCCCCTTAAGATTTGAGTGGAGCTGAATGGAAAGCGAGAACGTTCTCCGCTGAGTTTATTAAACTGTAAAAAGAGTAGCGCGGTAGATCTGTTTTATGAACTATGTTGTCAACAAAATGAGGTGGATTTTTCTCCAGTCCGTATTGCAAAACGCAGCGTTTTGACAGCATGTTCTAGAGTTGTTCTTGGCAACAACACAACTGTGTTGTTGTTACTCCCTTCACTGATTTTATTATTACACTTATTCCCAATCTTGAGAGCAGGGATCAATCCCTGCTTCTGACTTTCCACCTGAGAACAGGGATCAATCCCTGTTTCCGACTTTCCCCCTGAGAACAGGGATCAATCCCTGCTTTGGACTTTCCCCCTGAGAACAGGGATCAATCCCTGCTTCCGACTTTCCACCTGAGAACAGGGATCAATCCCTGCTTCCGACTTTCCACCTGAGAACAGGGATCAATCCCTGCTTCCGACTTTCCACCTGAGAACTGGGATCAATCCCTGCTTTGGACTTTCCACCTGAGAACACTGTTCAATCCCTGCTTCCGACTTCCTATTGAGAACAGTGATCAATCCCTGCTTTGGACTTTCCACCTGAGAGCAGGGATCAATCCCTATTCCCTTCACTGATTTTATTATTACACTTATTCCCAATCTTGCCAGTGTAATCACATATTTGAAATCTGACATGCCTACTTGTGTCTTTGAAAATGCATTATGAGGAGATGTATTTTTTTGCATTCGTTCATGGACAGTTTTAAATTAAGTCCGAAAAATAAGCATTGGCTAATAAATGCTTCAGGAATCAAATATAATTGTTTTGGTACATTTTTTTATATGCTAGGCACATGCTAGGTAACTCATAAATGCATCATGTGTTGTCTGTGTAGAGTAAGACAAGGTAAATGATCTTCAACTAGTAGGCATTAACCACCTGAATATTGATATTCATTATATTTTTCTTGAAGGTTGGGTGATTCTGAGAAATTAATTGTTAGAACAAGAACATTTTCAAACACCCGGACGTTGGGAAACATAGCTCAGGGGTGGCCAACCCTCCTGGAGAGAAAGCAGGATTTTCTTCCAGCCCTATTTTTAAGAGAGTTCACCCACATTACAAAATACTAAATGTTTTGTGTCCTTACCTTGAAATCAGTCGATGGACAAGGAGACTATGATTGGAATACCGACTGGCATAAAACATGAATATGTCCTGTGCTGTGTCTTGGTAGAGTGGTGACACTCCCTGGAACATGTCGCATACAACTTTCCCCCTGAGAACAGGGTTCAATCCCTGTTTCCGACTTTCCACCTGAGAACAGGGATCAATCCCTGCTTTGGACTTTCCACCTGAGAACAGGGATCAATCCCTGCTTCCGACTTTCCCCCTGAGAACAGGGATCAATTCCTGCTTTGGACTTTCCCCCTGAGAACAGGGATCAATCCCTGCTTCCGACTTTCCCCCTGAGAACAGGGATCAATCCCTGCTTCCGACTTTCCACCTGAGAACAGGGATCAATCCCTGCTTCCGACTTTCCACCTGAGAACAGGGATCAATCCCTGCCTCCGACTTTCCCCCTGAGAACAGGGATCAATCCCTGCGTCCTACCTTCCAACTGTTTCTAGCATTAGCCTGTCTCCCTACAGTATCTAATTACTGTCTGAATAAAGTGTCAAACTGCTGGGAATTTTTTGTTGAAAAAAATATATTAGCTTACTTAAAATGTCATCCCCCACAAATCCCAAAGTATCAAAGTCATCACATTTTGAGTGTTCATTTAATGTTCAAAGCATACTGAATACACCTGACCTGTGGTTCTTAATTAAAACAAATTCCACGCAGGTTATATGCCTAAACCATGTCAAAATATGTAGAATTGCAGGAAATGTGTTTTAAAACAGTATAGTTTTCCCTCCCTCTAGGGGTTGTGCTAGGGGGGAAAACGGAATTCACATAGCAAATCAAACTCCAAGCTTTCTTCAAAAGCATGGCAGCCCTGTTAGAGACTTCAGGACACTGTCTGCATGATAGATTGCTGACAGATTACCCAGTGTACACCACTTCAAAGAGGATAAAATGAAGCAAGACTTTCAATGTAAACAACCCTGAGCTGCTCTTTTGCTCTGCCATTCCTTTGGATTCAGATGTGGTGGGCTACAGTACCAGTCACCTGGCAGTTAACATGTGGCACAAAGCACAACAAAAAACCTTTAAAAAAAAGCTCTCTAAATAAAATGTTGTGTTCCTCTATAAACATGTATGTCTGAAACAGTTTCCTGTTGAAGATTAACGTTCAACCTCATGTTTAATGCGTTTAAGCAGAACATGGTTTCCCGTTTTCAAAGGAAAATCTTGTAAATCTTGTTTATCCGTACGACAACCTGAAATGACAAACATTGAGAAAAAGCAATCTAGGACTGACAAATTAGATTAAACCTTACAGCACCTAGGATGAGGTTACAGTCCACTGCGTTCTAGGCTTACAGTTATTAAGCCATTCCCAAAAAATGGCACAAGATACACATGTGTAACAAGAACACAATAACATAAATAAATTGTTGTTTCAAAAATAATTTCTATGTAGTTCTCTTCGAGATTATAACATCAGTGGCAAATGAATAAACCAAGACTTCCTACAATCCTCCACACACCAAAAGAACCATTTCGTAAGAGTAATCATTACACACACCCAATATACCCTGCAGTGCCTATATGTCTGCTTTTAGATAATGATCAAACATGGAACAAACTGTTGTAACAGAAATCAATGCTGCTCAGATTCCTAACCATGGAAACACCTAATTTAATCGACAGAATTGTTTTTAATGAAAACAACAATCTCGGCTGTAGAAAACACTCCACGTCTCAGAGAGAGGAGAGAGTAGGAACTCACTCCTCTCTGGCTTTGCCACTGATTTGATTGTTGTACACACACAAAAGGTAAGACGGCTGCCGCAATGGGGATGATTGAATTATTCAGTTTGGCAGAGATTTCGCAGCAATTGTGTGGAGTGCCTTGAGTGGAGAGAGAGAGAGAGAGAGAGAGAGAGAGAGAGAGAGAGAGAGAGAGAGAGAGAGAGAGAGAGAGAGAGAGAGAGAGAGAGAGAGAGAGAGAGAGAGAGAGAGAGAGAGAGAGAGAGAGAGACAAAGAGAGAGAGAGACAAAGAGAGAGAGAGACAAAGAGAGAGAGAGACAAAGAGAGAGAGAGACAAAGAGAGAGAGAGACAAAGAGAGAGAGAGACAAAGAGAGAGAGAGACAGAGAGAGAGAGAGACAAAGAGAGAGAGAGACAGAGAGAGAGCGTTCTCGTGTTTCCTGCTCCATTAGACAGCCACATGCATAAATAGCCCACTACAGACCGTCATTAGTGATGCAGCTATATAGCCTGAGCACATCATTCTCAAGATCACAGTTACCACTCTGCTAATTTTCTCTATGCTCCTGACACCCCTAGAACAATGAAAGCTTTATGAGCAGAACAAAAAAAAAAAACAGAAAGAGATTTACATTCACTACATCCAACTAACTATGTGTTGATGAAAAGCTGAGGAAAAAATGAGAAATTCAAGAAAACAAAGATAATTATCTACAAGTGTAATTGGGTTGAAAACTCTTTAAAATCGAAGAAAACTTGAAGCTGAGCCAGGGGCTGGTCTACCAGATGGACTACTGACAGACACCACGATCTCATAGAAGAATATATGGGTCAATGTTAGTGTAAATAAATATTGGTTTTGACTATTTATAGCAGAATCTCACTAATGTAATACTGATTTATGTGACTGATAATCAAATCAAATCAAAACGTCACACACGTCGAATAGAACAGGTGCAATTAAAAAACAACAATGCAATTTAAAATATATATTTTTTTACTAAATAAACTAAAGTTTAAAAAAATTATACAATAAAATAACAATAACGAGGTTATATACCGGGGGTACCGGTACTGAGTCGATGTGCGGGGGTACAGGCCATTTGATTAATTGTTCAGCAGTCTTATGGCTTGGGGGTAGAAGCTGATAAGGAGCCTTTTGGTCCTAGACTTGGTGCTCCAGTACCGCTTGCCGTCCAGTAGCAGGGAGAACAGTCTATAATTTGAGTGGCTGCAGTCTTTGACAATGTTTTGGGCCTTCCCCTGACACCGCCTAGTATAGAGGTCCTGGATGGCAGGAAGCTTGGTCCCAGTGATGTACTGGGCCGTACACATTACCCTTTGTAGTGCCTTACGGTCAGAGGCCGAGTAGTTGCCATACCAGGCAGTGATGCAACTGGTCAGGATGCTCTCAATGGTGAAGCTATATAACTTTTAGAGGATCAGGGGACCCATGCCAAATCTTTTCAGTGTCCTGAGGGGAAGTCCAGGATCCAGCTGCAGAGGGAGGTGTTGAATGCTGAGCTGTAATCAATGAACAGTCAATGAACAGCATTCTCACATAGGTGATAATTTTTTCCAGGTGGGAAAGGACAGTGGATTGCAATAGAGATTGCGTCATCTGTGGATCTGTTGGGGCCATATGGGAATTGGAAGCGGATGATGGTGTTGATGTGAGCCATGAGTAGCCTTTCAAAACACTTCATGGCTACAGTCGGTAGTGATTTAGGCAGGTTACCTTGGTGTTCTTGGGCACAGGGACTATGGTGGTCTGCTTGAAACATGTAGGTATTACATACTTGGTCAGGGAGAGGTTGACAATGTCAAATGTGTCAATTGCCAGTTGGTTCGCGCATGCTCTGAGTACATGTCCTGGTAATTCGTGAATGTTGACCTGTTTAAAGGTCTTTACTCACATTGGCTACGGAGAGTGTGATCACACAGTGTGATCTGGGGCAGCAGGTAGCCTAGCGGTTAGAGTGTTGGACTTGTAACTGAAAGGTTGAAAGATAAAATCCCTGAATTGACAAGGTAAAATACATCTGTAGTTCTTCTCCTGAACAAGGCTGTTCCTATGCTGTCATTGAAAATAAGAATATGTTCTTAACTGACTTGCCTAGATAAATGAAAAAATGATTTATGCTTCAGTGTTGCTTGCCTAGAAGCATGCATAAATAGCATTTGGCCCGTCTGGAAGGCTTGCATCATTCAGCAGTCGAGAGCTGGGTTTCCCTTTGTAGTCCGTAATAGTTTGCAAGCCCTGCCACAACATCCAACGAGTGTCACAGCCAGTGTAGTAGGATTCAATCTTAGATCCCTTTTGTGACCCTTTGCCTGTTTGATAGTTCGTCTGAGGGCTTATTTTAAGCATCCGGATTAGTGTCCCGCTCCTTGAAAGTGGCAGCTCTAGCCTTTAGCTCGGTGCGGATATTTTCTGTAATCCATAGCTTCTGGTTGGGAGATGTACGTACGGTCACAGTGGGGACGACTTCGTCAATGCACTTACTGACGAAGCCGGTGAATGAGGTACTATACTCCTCAATGCCATCGGATGAATCCCAGAACATATTCCAGTCTGTGCTAGCAAAACAGTCCTATGGCTTAGCATCTGCATCACCTGACCATTTCCGTATTGAGTGAGTGATACTTCCTGCTTTAGTTTTTGCTTAGGGTAGCAGGTAGGCTAGTGGTTAGAGCATTGGGCCAGTAACCAAAAGGTTGCTGGATAAAATCCCAGAGCTGAGAAGGTAAAACTCTGTCATTCTGCTCCTGAACAAGGCAGTTAACCCACTGTTCCCTGGTAGGCTGTCATTGTAAATAAGAATTTGTTCTTAACTTACTTGCCAACTAGGTACAAAAAAAAAATAATAATCCGGGGGAAAGAATTATGGTCAGAGTACGGGACATTACAAGGCTGCTTCCTACCGTTCTACGACAGATGCCGGAAGCTGACGCTGTCATAGTCCGTGTGGGGTCAGACGACGTTCGGAACAGCTAAAAATGAATTTTAATGAACTGAAAGGTTCCAAAAAGAGGCCAATTATTTCAGGTCGTTGGGCCGTGGGTGTAAAAGATTCAGTAGGCTACTGGCAACACACACCTTGTTAAAAGATTACTGTAGCTCTGTTGGAATAACTTTGATAGATAGCTTTACAAATGTTTACTTGCAGAGGACTACAGGGGCGAAGCAGTTACTCTTAGCAAACAAGTAGCAAAGTTACACAAGCTACTGGTGACCTACTTTGGGGAATACACAGTCATCTACTTTTTCTTTCTCACTACCCCAGTGGTGGATCTGGTGGAAGTGTCGCCGCTGTGTCGACACTCTCCACAGCCTACTGGCTGACACTCTGCAGGGTTCCCCCTGAAGGGGTCTCCCCCTTCCCTGGAAAATGGAGTTAGTAGGATGTTCCTGGATTACTTGGGGGATGTTCCTGTTCTTAATCTTACCAACCAGCCAAGTCAAAAACTTCCACGGTGAGGAGACTCTGGCAATGGGGGCATCCTGTCTCGGAGCTCTACGGACAATTCCTCCGACGTCATGGCTTGGTTTATGCTCTAACATGCACTGTCAACTGTGGAACCTTATACAGACAGGTGTGTGCCTTACCAAATCATATCCAATCAATTGAATTTACCACAGGTGGACTCCAATCAAATTATAGAAACATCAAGGATGTTCAATGGAATCAGGATGCACCTGAGCTCAATTTTGAGTCTTATAGCAAAGGGTCTGAATATTTATGTAAATAAGGTATTTCTGTTTGTTATTTGTAATACATTTGCAAACATTTCTAAAAAGCTGTTTTTTCTTTGTCATAATGGGGTATTGCGTGTAGAGAAAAAAATATAGAAAAAAATATAATTTAATCGTTTTTAGAATAAGGCTGTAACGTAACAATGTGAAAAATGAAGGGGTCTGAATACCTTCCCGAGTGCACTGTATATATATCTGTTTTATATACCTTAAGGGGTCCTACAATTCTAAATCAAATAGCTAAATAATCCATGGTATGACCATCTTAAAACAATTCCATATGTTAGCGTAATAGAAACCCTTTTAACCCCTGTCAAAAAAAAGAAGACAAATCTGAACAAAAAGTTTGTCACTAAAAAAATATGTAACATCTGTACACTTGCATAATTAAACTTTGGCACAATTCAATAAAATCTCTTGAAAAACATTTCATTATTAAATAATAATGCAACAAAACATAAGAAAGCAGAGGAATTACCATGCAATGTTGGTATTGTTCCCAATTGTATATATACACTACCACTCAAAGTTTAGGGTCACTTAGAAATGTCCTTGTTATTGAAAGAAAAGCACATTTTTTGTCCATTAATAACTGATCAGAAATACAGTGTAGACATTGTAAATGTTGTAAATTACTATTGTAGCTGGAAACAGCTGATTTTTAATGGAATATCTACATAGGCGTACAGAAAGAAGCCCATTACCAGCAACCATCACTCCTGTGTTCCAATGGCACCTTGTGTTAGCTAATCCAAGTTTATCATTTTAAAAGGCTAATTGGTAATTAGAAAAACCTTTTTCAATTATGTTAGCACAGCTGAAAAATGTTGTCCTGATTAAAGAAGCAATACAACTGGCCTTCTATGTACCCGCAAAACACCAGTCTCAACGTCAACAGTGAAGAGGCGACTCCGGGATGCTGGCCTTCTAGGCAGAGTTCCTCTGTCCAGTCTCAACGTCAACAGTGAAGAGGCGACTCCGGGATGCTGGCCTTCTAGGCAGAGTTCCTCTGTCCAGTCTCAACGTCAACAGTGAAGAGGCGACTCCGGGATGCTGGCCTTCTAGGCAGAGTTGCAAAGAAAAAGCCATATCTCAGACTGGCCAATAAAAATAAAAGATTAAAGAACACAAAAGAACACAGACACTCTGCCTAGAAGGCCAGCATCCCGGAGTCGCCTCTTCACTGTTGACGTTGAGACTGGACAGAGGAACTCTGCCTAGAAGGCCAGCATCCCGGAGTCGCCTCTTCACTGTTGACGTTGAGACTGGACAGAGGAACTCTGCCTAGAAGGCCAGCATCCCGGAGTCGCCTCTTCACTGTTGACGTTGAGACTGGACAGAGGAACTCTGCCTAGAAGGCCAGCATCCCGGAGTCGCCTCTTCACTGTTGACGTTGAGACTGGACAGAGGAACTCTGCCTAGAAGGCCAGCATCCCGGAGTCGCCTCTTCACTGTTGACGTTGAGACTGGACAGAGGAACTCTGCCTAGAAGGCCAGCATCCCGGAGTCGCCTCTTCACTGTTGACGTTGAGTGGTGTTTTGCGGGTACTATTTAATGAAGCTGCCAGTTTAGGACTTGTGAGGCGTCTGTTTCTCAAACTAGACACTCTAATGTACTTGTCGTCTTGCTCAGTTGTGCACTGTGGCCTCCCACTCCTCTTTCTATTGTGGTTAGAGACACTTTGCGCTATTCTGTGAAGGGAGTACTGTAGTACACAGCATGGGACGAGATCTTCAGCTTCTTGGCAATTTCTCGCATGGAATAGCCTTCATATATCAGAACAAGATTTGACGAGTTTCAGAAGAAAGTCTTTGTTTCTGGTCATTTTGAACCTGTATTTGAACCCACAAATGTTGATGCTCCAGATACTCAACTAGTTTAAAGAAGAACAGTTGTATTGCTTATTTAATCAGGACAACAGTTTTCAGCTGTGCTAACATATTTGCAAAAGGGTTTGCTAATAATCAATTAGCCTTTAAAATGATAAACTTTGATTAGCTAACACAACGTGCCAGTGCAACACAGGAGTGATGGTTGCTTATAATGGGCCTCTGTACGCCTATGTAGATATTCCATTAAATATCAGCCATTTCCAGCTACAATAGTCATTTACAACATTAACAATGTCAACACTGTATTTCTGATCCATTTGATTCTATTTTAATAACAAAAATAAGTACATTTCTAAGTGACCCCAAACTTTTGAACGGTAGTGTAGGTTTGCACCAGTTGTGTTAGTTCTCAGTGAGAAGATAGCATTTAGCAAGTGATTTTCCAGGTTTACATAAGCTATTTATAGTAGTTTGACATTTGCATACCCTCTCTCTCTGTGAGGATGTGCATAGTCTACTGTAGTGATCCTCTTTTCACCAAGGACGTACTTCCCTCAAGGGAATTGATTAGCTTCACACTTTTTGAAATATGAAGTAACTTTGATAAGCAATTAAATAGTTTATTTTGCTTCTGTGTTTCATGTGTTTCTGTAGCCTTTCAAGTGCACTGTCAGATTTAAAACCTACAATGAGGCGTAGTTAAGATCTCTGGTTGGGTTCATCGTTAAGATCTCTGGTTGGGTTCATCGTTAAGATCTCTGGTTGGGTTCATCGTTAAGATCTCTGGTTGGGTTCATCGTTAAGATCTCTGGTTGGGTTCATAGTTAAGATGTCTGGTTGGGTTCATAGTTAAGATCTCTGGTTGGGTTCATAGTTAAGATCTCTGGTTGGGTTCATCGTTAAGATCTCTGGTTGGGTTCATAGTTAAGATCTCTGGTTGGGTTCATAGTTAAGATCTCTGGTTGGGTTCATAGTTAAGATCTCTGGTTGGGTTCATAGTTAAGATCTCTGGTTGGGTTCATCGTTAAGATCTCTGGTTGGGTTCATAGTTAAGATCTCTGGTTGGGTTCATAGTTAAGATCTCTGGTTGGGTTCATAGTTAAGATCTCTGGTTGGGTTCATAGTTAAGATCTCTGGTTGGGTTCATAGTTAAGATCTCTGGTTGGGTTCATAGTTAAGATCTCTGGTTGGGTTCATAGTTAAGATCTCTGGTTGGGTTCATAGTTAAGATCTCTGGTTGGGTTCATCGTTAAGATCTCTGGTTGGGTTCATAGTTAAGATCTCTGGTTGGGTTCATCGTTAAGATCTCTGGTTGGGTTCATAGTTAAGATCTCTGATTGGGTTCCTCGTTAAGATCTCTGGTTGGGTTCATAGTTAAGATCTCTGGTTGGGTTCATCGTTAAGATCTCTGGTTGGGTTCATAGTTAAGATCTCTGGTTGGGTTCATCGTTAAGATCTCTGGTTGGGTTCATCGTTAAGATCTCTGGTTGGGTTCATCGTTAAGATCTCTGGTTGGGTTCATAGTTAAGATCTCTGGTTGGGTTCATCGTTAAGATCTCTGGTTGGGTTCATAGTTAAGATCTCTGGTTGGGTTCATTGTTAAGATCTCTGGTTGGGTTCATAGTTAAGATCTCTGGTTGGGTTCATCGTTAAGATCTCTGGTTGGGTTCATAGTTAAGATCTCTGGTTGGGTTCATCGTTAAGATCTCTGGTTGGGTTCATAGTTAAGATCTCTGGTTGGGTTCATAGTTAAGATCTCTGGTTGGGTTCATCGTTAAGATCTCTGGTTGGGTTCATAGTTAAGATCTCTGGTTGGGTTCATCATTAAGATCTCTGGTTGGGTTCATAGTTAAGATCTCTGGTTGGGTTCATCGTTAAGATCTCTGGTTGGGTTCATCGTTAAGATCTCTGGTTGGGTTCATAGTTAAGATCTCTGGTTGGGTTCATAGTTAAGATCTCTGGTTGGGTTCATAGTTAAGATCTCTGGTTGGGTTCATAGTTAAGATCTCTGGTTGGGTTCATCGTTAAGATCTCTGGTTGGGTTCATAGTTAAGATCTCTGGTTGGGTTCATCATTAAGATCTCTGGTTGGGTTCATCGTTAAGATCTCTGGTTGGGTTCATAGTTAAGATCTCTGGTTGGGTTCATATTTAAGATCTCTGGTTGGGTTCATCGTTAAGATCTCTGGTTGGGTTCATCGTTAAGATCTCTGGTTGGGTTCATCGTTAAGATCTCTGGTTGGGTTCATAGTTAAGATGTCTGGTTGGGTTCATAGTTAAGATCTCTGGTTGGGTTCATAGTCAAGATCTCTGGTTGGGTTCATCGTTAAGATCTCTGGTTGGGTTCATAGTTAAGATCTCTGGTTGGGTTCATAGTTAAGATCTCTGGTTGGGTTCATCGTTAAGATCTCTGGTTGGGTTCATAGTTAAGATCTCTGGTTGGGTTCATAGTTAAGATCTCGGGTTGGGTTCATAGTTAAGATCTCTGGTTGGGTTCATCGTTAAGATCTCTGGTTGGGTTCATAGTTAAGATCTCTGGTTGGGTTCATAGTTAAGATCTCGGGTTGTGTTCATGCCTTTAAATACAGACAATGAGGTATAGTTAAGACGTCTGATTGTGTTCATTGTTAAGAGCTCTGGTTGTGTTCATGCCTTGCAATTGAGTTGGATTCTAACACAGTATTATGTTATAGCAAACCATAACAGACGACATGGGATTCCTTATATATACACAGTATATATATATTAATATTCTTACATAGTTATACTGTAAATGTGCACTTCAAAAGTCCTGTTTGTAGAATATTTCCATCATAACTTCTATTTAAAACTGTTCCTAATGAAAGATCTAAACTGTTTCGTATTTCTTCCCTGTAGTCGAGTTACGCAGTTACAAGAAAAACAACAACGTTTCATATTTTTTGCAATTTTTTCCCTCAGGCTGAACTGATGAGCCAATTATTATTGTTTGTCCAACTAACCAATCCAGCAACACAGTATTTGTGAAGGGCATGGCCCGTCGTTGACCTAGACAGTACAATGTAGAATGACAATCTTACCAAAAAATTACAAATCATCGGATAGATAATTTCAAGGTTATTTTTAGTCTTAATGGGCTTCTGTTATAAGTAGAGGAAATGCAGGGAAGCTGGATAGAGTATAATATAATGAAGGAAACACAGAGAGACAGTATGATATAATGAAGGAAGGACAGAAAGACAGTATAATATAATGAAGGAAGGACAGACAGACAGTTTAATTTAATGAAGGAAGGACAGAGAGACAGTATAATATAATGAAGGAAGGACAGAAAGACAGTATAATATAATGAAGGAAGGACAGAGAGACAGTATAATATAATGAAGGAAGGACAGAGAGACAGTATAATATAATGAAGGAAGGACAGACAGACAGTATGATATAATGAAGGAAGGACAGAAAGACAGTATAATATAATGAAGGAAGGACAGAGAGACAGTATAATATAATGAAGGAAGGACAGAAAGACAGTATAATATAATGAAGGAAGGACAGAAAGACAGTATAATATAATGAAGGAAGGACAGAGAGACAGTATAATATAATGAAGGAAGGACAGAAAGACAGTATAATATAATGAAGGAAGGACAGACAGACAGTATAATATAAAGAGGGAAGGACAGAGAGACAGACAGACAGTATAATATAATGAAGGAAGGACAGAGAGACAGTATAATATAATGAAGGAAGGACAGAGAGACAAACAGACAGTATAATATAAAGAAGGAAGGACAGACAGACAGTATAATATAATGAAGGAAAAACAGACAGACAGACAGACAGTATAATATAATGAAGGAAGGACAGAGAGACAGACAGACAGTATAATATAATGAAGGAAGGACAGACAGTATAATATAATGAAGGAAAAACAGACAGACAGACAGACAGACAGACAGTATAATATAAAGAAGGAAGGACAGACAGACAGACAGACAGTATAATATAAAGAAGGAAGGACAGACAGTATAATATAATGAAGGAAAGACAGACAGACAGTATAATATAATGAAGGAAGGACAGAAAGACAGTATAATATAATGAAGGAAGGACAGACAGACAGTTTAATTTAATGAAGGAAGGACAGAGAGACAGTATAATATAATGAAGGAAGGACAGAAAGACAGTATAATATAATGAAGGAAGGACAGAGAGACAGTATAATATAATGAAGGAAGGACAGAGAGACAGTATAATATAATGAAGGAAGGACAGACAGACAGTATGATATAATGAAGGAAGGACAGAAAGACAGTATAATATAATGAAGGAAGGACAGAGAGACAGTATAATATAATGAAGGAAGGACAGAAAGACAGTATAATATAATGAAGGAAGGACAGAAAGACAGTATAATATAATGAAGGAAGGACAGAGAGACAGTATAATATAATGAAGGAAGGACAGAAAGACAGTATAATATAATGAAGGAAGGACAGACAGACAGTATAATATAAAGAGGGAAGGACAGAGAGACAGACAGACAGTATAATATAATGAAGGAAGGACAGAGAGACAGTATAATATAATGAAGGAAGGACAGAGACAAACAGACAGTATAATATAAAGAAGGAAGGACAGACAGACAGTATAATATAATGAAGGAAAAACAGACAGACAGACAGACAGTATAATATAATGAAGGAAGGACAGAGAGACAGACAGACAGTATAATATAATGAAGGAAGGACAGACAGTATAATATAATGAAGGAAAAACAGACAGACAGACAGACAGACAGTATAATATAAAGAAGGAAGGACAGACAGACAGACAGACAGTATAATATAAAGAAGGAAGGACAGACAGTATAATATAATGAAGGAAAGACAGACAGACAGTATAATATAAAGAAGGAAGGACAGACAGACAGACTGTCACGCCCTGGCCTTAGTATTCTTTGTTTCATTTATTATTTTAGTTAGGTCAGGGTGTGACATGGGGAAGGTATGTGTTTTTTGTATTGTCTAGGGTGGTTGTATGGTTTAGGGGGTTAAGTAGAGTAGATGGGTTAGTGTTCAGTGTAGGTGTCTAGGAAAGTCTATGGTTGCCTGAATTGGTTCTCAATCAGAGACAGCTGGTTATTGTTCTCTGATTGGGAGCCATATTTAAGGCAGCCATGGGCTTTAGCTGTTTGTGGGTAATTGTCTATGTTGAACGTTTGTAGCTTGTGTATGCACTTACGTTTGTAGCTTCACGGTCATTTGTTGTTTTGTGTATAGTGTTCGTTTTGTGTTTTCTCTCTCTTCTCAATAAAAGAAGATGACTTCATTTCCCGCTGCGCCTTGGTCCGCTTATTATGACGATCGTGACACAGACAGTATAATATAAAGAAGGAAGGACAGACAGACAGTATAATATAATGAAGGAAGGACAGACAGACAGACAGACAGACAGACAGACAGTGTAATATAAAGAAGGAAGGACAGACAGACAGTTTAATATAAAGAAGGAAGGACAGACAGTTTAATACACTGCTCAAAAAAATAAAGGGAACACTTAAACAACACAATGTAACTCCAAGTCAATCACACTTCTGTGAAATCAAACTGTCCACTTAGGAAGCAACACTGATTGACAATAAATTTCACATGCTGTTGTGCAAATGGAATAGACAAAAGGTGGAAATTATAGGCAATTAGCAAGACACCCCCAATAAAGGAGTGATTCTGCAGGTGGTGACCACAGACCACTTCTCAGTTCCTATGCTTCCTGGCTGATGTTTTGGTCACTTTTGAATGCTGGCGGTGCTCTCACTCTAGTGGTAGCATGAGACGGAGTCTACAACCCACACAAGTGGCTCAGGTAGTGCAGCTCATCCATGATGGCACATCAATGCGAGCTGTGGCAAGAAGGTTTGCTGTGTCTGTCAGCGTAGTGTCCAGAGCATGGAGGCGCTACCAGGAGACAGGCCAGTACATCAGGAGACGTGAGGGAGGCCGTAGGAGGGCAACAACCCAGCAGCAGGACCGCTACCTCCGCCTTTGTGCAAGGAGGAGCACTGCCAGAGCCCTGCAAAATGACCTCCAGCAGGCCACAAATGTGCATGTGTCAGCATATGGTCTCACAAGGGCTCTGAGGATCTCATCTCGGTACCTAATGGCAGTCAGGCTACCTCTGGCGAGCACATGGAGGGCTGTGCGGCCCCACAAAGAAATGCCACCCCACACCATGACTGACCCACCGCCAAACCGGTCATGCTGGAGGATGTTGCAGGCAGCAGAGCGTTCTCCACGGCGTCTCCAGACTCTGTCACGTCTGTCACATGTGCTCATGTGCTCAGTGTGAACCTGCTTTCATCTGTGAAGAGCACAGGGCGCCAGTGGCGAATTTGCCAATCTTGGTGTTCTCTGGCAAATGCCAAATGTCCTGCACGGTGTTGGGCTGTAAGCACAACCCCCACCTGTGGACGTCGGGCCCTCATACCACCCTCATGGAGTCTGTTTCTGACCGTTTGAGCAGACACATGCACATTTGTGGCCTGCTGGAGGTCATTTTGCAGGGCTCTGGCAGTGCTCCTCCTTGCACAAAGGCGGAGGTAGCGGTCCTGCTGCTGGGTTGTTGCCCTCCTACGGCCTCCCTCACGTCTCCTGATGTACTGGCCTGTCTCCTGGTAGCGCCTCCATGCTCTGGACACTACGCTGACAGACACAGCAAACCTTCTTGCCACAGCTCGCATTGATGTGCCATCATGGATGAGCTGCACTACCTGAGCCACTTGTGTGGGTTGTAGACTCCGTCTCATGCTACCACTAGAGTGAGAGCACCGCCAGCATTCAAAAGTGACCAAAACATCAGCCAGGATGCATAGGAACTGAGAAGTGGTCTGTGGTCACCACCTGCAGAATCACTCCTTTATTGGGGGTGTCTTGCTAATTGCCTATAATTTCCACCTTTTGTCTATTCCATTTGCACAACAGCATGTGAAATTTATTGTCAATCAGTGTTGCTTCCTAAGTGGACAGTTTGATTTCACAGAAGTGTGATTGACTTGGAGTTACATTGTGTTGTTTAAGTGTTCCCTTTATTTTTTTGAGCAGTGTATAAAGAAGGAACGACATGCAGTTTAATATATTGCAATGAGAAGGTCCAACGTCCTGATTAATAAGAAGAGTCATGGGAAATGTGCAATACAATGCAAAAAAGACTTTAATAAATTCCAGAAGCTCACACATACATAAACAAAACATTTATATACAGTTTTTCTTCACATAATTGGCAAATCAAAGTTAATTACAGAGTATGTAAGAAGCATATTGTACTTCACATTGAATAAAAGTGAGGTTGGTATTTCATAGTTATCTGTCTCCCTTACAGAAGATAAAAAGCTGTCTTCTCTCATGTATGTTTTTTCTCTTTTCTCCCAAAGATCAGTTAAATCACATGATGATTACAGTGCTAAGATGCTCTGTATAGTTCACACTGCGGTTCTACTCAGTAGTAATACATTTGATACCGTAATTACATCCGGTACCTTCTCCAGAAACGAGTTGGATCATTAGGAAGGTATCGTATATGTGCCACACATACTGTACATACAGCTTCGTCTACCAAAGCAGTCTCTTTATAAGACAACCATTAAACATCATGACTATTAACAACAGTGCTAACCCACCAAGCTGTTTATTAGTGTAGTATTGAAGATAGTAATTAAGATCAGGACATAACCACGATGAATGACTCCAAGTGTTTACACAATGCAGTAGAGGCATATATTTGTGTGGATACCAAACCAGAACCAAAAGGCGTATAATATTGAAAGTGGATTGTAAAGATTATTCTGTCTTCACCTTAGTGATGTTAATAAATTTAAACCTGCTGAATGCTGCTTGTACGACCACTTCTCATTGTAGGTGTTTAATGTTTATCTCTCTTAATTTCACTTGAATAAATAATGCATTGATATAAATAAGTGCACAAAATCAAGTTTGTCTTTTTTGTTGTTGTTGCTTTAAACCAACCAAGTGGTATCAACGAACTGCCTGAGTTTTACCACTTGGAACCATCATTTGAAATATGTAATATTATATCTCACAGGTTAAATCGGCTTTGACTTGTGGGATCTGTCTGTCTGACTCTAGTACACGAAGGTTAAACCATGGCGCTCTACTGTGAATCTGTGTATCTGACTCTAGTACACGAAGGTTAAACCATGGTGCTCTACTGTGAATCTGTGTATCTGACTCTAGTACACGAAGGTTAAACCATGGCGCTCTACTGTGAATCTGTGTATCTGACTCTAGTACACGAAGGTTAAACCATGGCGCTCTACTGTGAATCTGTCTATCTGACTCTAGTACACGAAGGTTAAACCATGGCGCTCTACTGTGAATCTGTCTATCTGACTCTAGTACACGAAGGTTAAACCATGGCGCTCTACTGTGAATCTGTCTATCTGACTCTAGTACACGAAGGTTAAACCATGGCGCTCTACTGTGAATCTGTCTATCTGACTCTAGTACACGAAGGTTAAACCATGGTGCTCTACTGTGAATCTGTCTATCTGACTCTAGTACACGAAGGTTAAACCATGGTGCTCTACTGTGAATCTGTCTATCTGACTCTAGTACACGAAGGTTAAACCATGGTGCTCTACTGTGAATCTGTCTATCTGACTCTAGTACACGAAGGTTAAACTATGGTGCTCTACTGTGAATCTGTCTATCTGACTCTAGTACACGAAGGTTAAACCATGGTGCTCTACTGTGAATCTGTCTATCTGACTCTAGTACACGAAGGTTAAACCATGGTGCTCTACTGTGAATCTGTCTATCTGACTCTAGTACACGAAGGTTAAACCATGGTGCTCTACTGTGAATCTGTCTATCTGACTCTAGTACACGAAGGTTAAACCATGGTGCTCTACTGTGAATCTGTCTATCTGACTCTAGTACACGAAGGTTAAACCATGGTGCTCTACTGTGAATCTGTCTATCTGACTCTAGTACACGAAGGTTAAACCATGGTGCTCTACTGTGAATCTGTCTAACTGACTCTAGTACACGAAGGTTAAACCATGGTGCTCTACTGTGAATCTGTCTATCTGACTCTAGTACACGAAGATTAAACCATGGTGCTCTACTGTGAATCTGTCTATCTGACTCTAGTACACGAAGGTTAAACCATGGTGCTCTACTGTGAATCTGTCTATCTGACTCTAGTACACGAAGGTTAAACCATGGTGCTCTACTGTGAATCTGTCTATCTGACTCTAGTACACGAAGGTTAAACCATGGTGCTCTACTGTGAATCTGTCTATCTGACTCTAGTACACGAAGGTTAAACCATGGTGCTCTACTGTGAATCTGTCTATCTGACTCTAGTACACGAAGGTTAAACCATGGTGCTCTACTGTGAATCTGTCTATCTGACTCTAGTACACGAAGGTTAAACCATGGTGCTCTACTGTGAATCTGTCTAACTGACTCTAGTACACGAAGGTTAAACCATGGTGCTCTACTGTGAATCTGTCTATCTGACTCTAGTACACGAAGATTAAACCATGGTGCTCTACTGTGAATCTGTCTATCTGACTCTAGTACACGAAGGTTAAACCATGGTGCTCTACTGTGAATCTGTCTATCTGACTCTAGTACACGAAGGTTAAACCATGGCGCTCATCTGTTTAGTCCTACATAGAACAGCTTTTGATTATGAACAGAGCCTTTCGAGTCCCTTGTGATTGTGGCTCAAAGTATTAAAGTCATCCTCTCTATTATGAGGTACAATTCCCTACTGTCCTACGGTGGCAATCAGCAGACACGGTCCTCCTGGTCCTGGTAAATCACCACAATGTGGTGTTCCAGCCCAGTGGGCCATGCATATTAACACTAGCCACACTCTTCCCTACTAACACCAGCTGTGGTGTTCCAGCCCAGTGGGCCATGCATATTAACACCAGCCACACTCTTCCCTACTAACACCAGCTGTGGTGTTCCAGCCCAGTGGGCCATGCATATTAACACCAGCCACACTCTTCCCTACTAACACCAGCTGTGGTGTTCCAGCCCAGTGGGCCATGCATATTAACACTAGCCACACTCTCCACTACTAACACTAACAGTGGCACTGTAAGTGTATGGGACGATACGAGGCGATCATTGACATAAAGGTACATAGACCCATTTGCAGTAGGTCTAGCTTGCAGCATTATACATTGCCAGTCAGTATATCCACGAGCCCAAAAATAGCAAATTCAATGGATTAAAAAGCAAGGGAAAAAAACAGCATAACACCAGACACCAGGAAGGTCAAATTTGAGTCAAACAAGGAAACAAAACTTAACAACAGACACCAGGTATGTAAACTTTAGTCAAACAAGGAAAAACAACAAAATAACAACAGACACCAGGTATGTAAACTTTAGTCAAACAGAATCAATAAATATAAACATAGTCAACTCTGTGATAAATATACATAAATACATATTAACATATACTGAAACAGAATAAAGTACAGAAGAGCTGTTCATTGTATTTGTACTGTATGTTTTTTATACATGGGGGTGGGTCATATCGTGAGTCATCGTCTCGGAGATAGATATAATAAGAGATACTGTAAATGTGTGGCTTTCTATAAAGTATTTCAAACCTCCTACAGGATTCACAAAGGAGAGTTTTGTCAAGTTTCAGGCAACAATGTGTCTTCATTTCTGTGAAAATTATTCAAGTTCTACTTTTTTTTCTTCCGGCAAACAAAAATTAAATAAACCAAATTGACATATTCCTTTTTGTTGGTTGGTGTTTTGAGGATGTAGAGACTGTATAGTATGAGATTTACCTCTTCATCTGTGCCTTCCTCCCTCTCTCTCTCTCTCTCTCCCTCTCTCTTTCTCTCTCTAGGTTACTGGCAGCTAGAGATTGATTTTTATCCTGTGGCAGCGAGTTGTACCTGAGCCACAGAGTGTGTCATAGAGTGGTGGTTTCAGTGCCGTCTCCTGTAATATAGAGAGACAGACAGATATAGGGAGATTGAAGTTACAATATAATCCAGATCTGAGAAGTCTAATCTGTAGTAGCTGTTAAAAACTCTATTACACTCGAACGGTGAATAAAAATCTCTAGATCATTTGTATTCAATAAGAGAGAGACAAAAAAGCATTCTTCAAGGTACAGCTGACAATCAGGTACGATTTCCTTGCCAGATTAAGTCCTTGAAGAATACTACATAAGAGCATAAGCTTGTGCATTTTACTGTGATTATCAGAGCATGCAATTCTCTCCAATAGATTTAGCTCCAAATGTGTAATTACATCCACCACCCTACTGCAACACTTCGTTTTAACCCTGAAAACAGCATTTTCTCGTACTTTAGTCCTTACTCTGGCATCCCTTCAGTAGGTCTTCTGATAGGTACAGGTCTGACATTCACGAGGTCTGCGCCAATACTACAAAAGACACATCTGCCGATATCTGAATCGTCATGTTGAATCTGACCTTGTGCTGCTGCTTACATTAGGCCTACCTACAGTATGCATATTGATTATATAAGCAAACGCCTAAATCAGCTGGTAAGAGGTGATACAACAGACCTCCGTCCCGTCCCGTCCGTCCGCCCATCCCCCATCTACTGGCATCACAAGTCATTACAGCAGCTTGGTTAGAAGTTTGGGAAATTTTCCATAATTTTTACAACCCTACCCTTATTGAAAAAACCTATGAATAAAACAATTAAAAACACAAGTTCCAAAATCACGTTTTCATGTGATTCTCTACATGTGACAACATGTACAGAAACATGTGACAACATGTACAGAAACATGTGACAACATGTACAGAAACATGTGACAACATGTACAGAAACATGTGACAACATGTACAGAAACATGTGACAACATGTACAGAAACATGTGTAAACATAAAACGACACATTCCAAAAAAACATGTCAAATCATGTGATTTTCTACATGTCAAATCATGTGATTTTCTACATGTCAAATCATGTGATTTTCTACATGTCAAATCATGTGATTTTCTACATGTCAAATCATGTGATTTTCTACATGTCAAATCATGTGATTTTCTACATGTCAAATCATGTGATTTTCTACATGTCAAATCATGTGATTTTCCACATGTGCTATATCATGTGGTTTTTCTGTAAGGGTTAGCTATTACACTTAGCTAGAGTGATTGTTGTAATTTACAATATATTACCTAAAACAATCTGCCATCCTTTCAAATGTTCATGTTCTGAGATCATGTCAAATGGTAATATCTATGTACAGTATGTTAAGAAAACACACAAACCACAGGAGGTTTTGGTCTGACATCAACAACTGACCTGTTATGCACTATGGCCCTGTGGAATATGGGACAAACAAAAGAGCATATTGGCCTCATTGCTGTTGCATATTCATGCCCGTGTCTGAGATCACTCAGCCAGCCAGGGAGGTTGCTCACTTGATCTGCCACAACTAAAGCACAGATGGAGACAGAGGTTTCCCGCACGTCACCGGGGGGGATTGACCTCTAAATCTACCGGCTGAGAACAGGGAGATAGACAGAGATAAAAGAAAAGGAAAGCAGATATGAGGGAGGGAATAAAAGACAGAAGGGAAGCTAGGGAGAGAGGAAAAGAGGCTATGGTGCACTGAGCAGCATTGGCTCCCACCAAACAAAGCTCTTAAGATATTAAGATACCATATGGTGCCATAAATATGTAGTCTCTGAAGTATGTTTGACAAGCTTCCCTCTTTAGCGCCTACATCCGTAAGTCCCCTTAAACATTCATCTGACCTTCATCTGTAAGTCTCCTGCGTCTCCTATTAGGATTCAATGTGTGCTGTTATATCCTTTATCCTCTAGCTGCTTTAGGTAAAAGGTCAATGGAAGAGGCACGTAAAATCACTGTCTTTCACTTTCATGAACAAATAAAAACATCACAATCTGCTTTATCCTGTATTTTGGACTTTTTGTATTACAGGTTTACGCTCAGGGAGATTGAGTGGTGTCAACTTGCCATATGCTGCTTTTGTTAAGGCCAGGCTGACTTGAACGGATCACAATTGTGAATTCTACACTCGACAAAACATTTTCATTTCATGAGATAAAGAAAAACATGAATGTTAATATTCTGGAGAGCATTAGAGAATTTATCTGAACTGTATCAATGTTAAAAGAGGAATCTATTGGAGCGAGAGTTTAGACAAGTCAAAACTAGGAAGTTGTAGCCAGTATTGTCAGTCATTGGCTGTCAGAGGTCCAATAATATTAAAGACCTAGTAACTGCCAATAATATTTAGGTATTGTTATGTTCATTCCTTGTATAATGACAAACCGGGGCGTAGGTTAAACTACTTTTAATGAACATATACGTCAGCTAGAAAACTCCATATTTAGCCATGCAAGGCATTCTTCAACCACCTGCCCCCCCCCCCCCCCGCCGCATAGCCTGCTGGGTAACGTAGTCTAAATGTTATTAACACATAACAACACAGGTATACCTGATATAATCTTAACAATCCTAAAGGACATTTACTTCCTTCCTCTTTTATCTATTATCTTCTCCCGAAACCTAATTACAGAGATGTTAATCATATTGTATTATGAGTGATTAACCCTTTTATTCATTTAATTAGCCTTTTGAGCTCCAGATTCTCACCAGACCCTGATTTACTTCACGTATAGGCTTTGAATAAGCACACTTAACTGTCACATCTAATGCCAACAGGGAGGCCCCTACTTTTCAAACGCTCCAGGTGACAGGAGATTACAATAGAGATAATAGATATACCATCATCCTGACATCTCTAAGGTGGTGCTGGTATTTCAGTTTGAACAACGCTGTTCCCATTTTACACCAAAAAACATGTGTTTGACAGAATCTGACCAAATATTATGACCAATAATTACCCCATAAGAAACAAAAAAAAAAAGTGATTAAACTCGAAATGCCTGACCAATAATTACCCCATAAGAAACAGATAATGATTCAATTCAACTCGCAAAGCCTTTTTCAGATTAGCAAGCCCTAAAATACACTAGATAAAATATAATGATTGAACAGCTGATTCGGCACATTACAAGGACGGAGGAGAATGGTGATTTAATCATGAATTCATTCAGATTAGCTTAAGGGAGAAGTATTACTGATGAACAACATCAGTGACATGGAATATATGAAATACACCATTAATACTGCCCCCCCCCCCCCCCCCCCCAACATTACATATTTTTTTTTTAAATCTGAATTTATCTGAATTTTTACCAAAACATTGGATAAATACTTGTGCATATTTCAGGGGGTCTTTTAGTGCAGGGCTTAACCAGTATGAGTGCAAAGCCATTCTGACAACTTGACAGGGAGTATTACAAAAAACAACTGAAGTATATGTTCCCGTGCAGGCTACGCAAGTAGGCTTACGGATAATGTACCATGGGCAGTGTTGCTTTTAAATGGGTTTTAAATAAAAGATTGGTAAGGGAAATTAATATCTGTTCTGTGTGGGTGTCTCTTTAAATTACCATGTACACACCTCATCAGTGGATAGACGGTCATCTGTAAGAACTATGCTACAAGGGATTGAAAATGATAGACAGTAATCTGTAAGAACTATGCTACAACAGATTTCAAAAGGATGGAAAAGCTTCAAGAGGCCACAATGAGGGCAACAAGGCAACCCCCCCCCCCCAAAAAAAAATCTGTACAATTCTGTGAAGATTGACAAGTACAAAATTCAAGAATGTTACACTGCATCAAATAAAATCCATAAAAGATGTATGATAAAACTGCACCAGAATGTGTTATTTTAGATGTGAACAAAAATCATGAAAAACAAAAGACAAAAAAAAAAAAACATAAAATTTACTACAAACTAATCCCCGCATTTAAAATCAAATGTATCGTACTGTATGAATGAATCCCATGCTATGACCATTAATACAGAATTAATAAATCCTATGTTATGTATATTAATACTGTCTCTCTACCACACCATAACGACTACCAATGATGAACCCTAACCTACATTAATACTGTCTCTCTACCACACCATAACGACTACCAATGATGAACCCTAACCTACATTAATACTGTCTCTCTACCACACCATAACGACTACCAATGATGAACCCTAACCTATATTAATACTGTCTCTCTACCACACCATAACGACTACCAATGATGAACCCTAACCTATATTAATACTGTCTCTCTACCACACCATAACGACTACCAATGATGAACCCTAACCTACATTACAACACCAACCACCTGCTTTAAAAAAGATCCGTCAAGCTAAGTCATTAAAGATTATAAGGAATTGGTTAAATGGACTGAGCAACCATCTTTTACTGACTCTATCTAGCTACCCCCTCCTCCTATTGGTCCTAAGCCCTCGTCTAGCTACCCCTTCCTCCTATTGGTCCTAAGCCCTCGTCTAGCTACCCCCTCCTCCTATTGGTCCCAAGCCCTCGTCTAGCTACCCCCTCCTCCTATTGGTCCCAAGCCCTCGTCTAGCTACCTTCTCTTTCTATTGGTCCTAAGCCCTCGTCTAGCTACCTTCTCTTTCTATTGGTCCTAAGCCCTCGTCTAGCTACCCCCTCCTCCTATTGGTCCAAAGCCCTCGTCTAGCTACCTCCTCTTTCTATTGGTCCGCCCTGCTCTGCTCTGCTCCGCCCCGCTCCGCCCCACTCTGCTCTGCTCCGCTCCACTCTGCTCTGCTCCGCCCCGCTCTGCTCCGCCCCGCTCTGCTCTGCTCCGCCCCGCCCCGCTCTGCTCTCCTCTGCCGTATTGTCTGCCCTCACAAGGCCACCTCTCCTCACCTCCCTGGCCTGCATTTATTTATTAGGACACTTCGCATTTGGCATATCTCTTAGAGAATCATAAGCCTCAGACCAGACACTATCATTCAAATGCATTTTGCTTTGCTCTACTCCTCACGCTGACAAAGCCTTCAGAGCCTCCACAGTCAAGACACCACTTAATATCTCCAGCACGCAACTGAAATCTGGGATTATTTAATGAGGTCTTATTATTCTGTAGTGGAAACTCTTGGGAGATACGTTTCCTACTATTTCAGGGGAAAGTGAACAGCTGATTGAACCCAAATCAAACACTCTATGTTTGGTTTTCTCTGTCTGTCAGACATGCTAGTTTTTTTTCAGGTGTGTCAATCAAAAAAGCTTAGCGCTGCTTTAATCCGTTGGTCCTCAGCAAATACACCTGGGCAGAGTTCAATTAGTAGCATGGCCGACTTGATTCTCAAGCATGCTATTACTCTGCCACCAGCCTTCTCACTTAAGATTCTCATTTAACACTGGTTCCCACCATTCCACTGCCACCATTATACTTTAAAGTGGAACATTAACCCAAATAAGGTTAAAGGGTTTAACAAACATATAATACAAGATAGCAAAGGGAGGTATAATCTGTCTTTTTGGGAAGTAAGGATAGATTTCATTTGAATGAAGTTTCTTGGCCAGACTTCAGTTCTCTCCTTCCTCTCTGAGGTATTCTTCCTCAATATTCAATGCTGATGACATTAATGCACATGTGACTTTTTGAGTGGTTCAATCTCCCGTCTCCCTCCCGCTGCCACCCATCACCCTCCATCTTATCAACAAAGGGACACTGGTACGGGGAGTGGGAGTGGGAACAATAGGTAGCTTTAGAAAATAAGTTATGAATTACCTGTCTGGTGTGGATTTGCCCAGGAGTCTTGAATCCCCCCTGACAGCTGCACTCTGAGACCGAGTACGGGTCTGAGCTGGTGGAGGAGCACTTGGAGTGCGAGTCACAGCCCACCACAAACGTGTTGTCTAGCGGGAGCTCCTGAATCACGTGGTGTTTATTGGGCGCCATCGGGGTCTCTGGTTTAATTTGGAAGGTTGGCTGGGGGGAGGCAGACTTGTAATGCTTGGCTAAGTCTGGACTGTCAGGTTTGAAGGTGGTCGGCGTAGTGGCCCAGTTGTATTTCCCCATGGTCTGCTCATCTAGCTCCACAGGCAGGTCCAGGGTTCCATTAATGTGCTCCTGGCTGGGATCATCAGGCTTGGATTCTTCTATGCTGACAAAGTTCAAGAGGAGGCTCTTAGGGGATCTCTTCTTTTTCTTCTTTTTTTTCTTGATTTGACGGTTCTCCTGGTTGGGCGACACCCACTCGCCGCTCTGCTTGCCCTTCTGCACCACTTTGTGCCTGGGCGTCTGACGACAGCGCACTAAGGCTGTCACGAAGATGACTAAGATGACGGTCATAGTCCCAGCTATAATAGCGATGACAACAATCACGTATCCGTTGGCTTGAGATGTGACCTCACTGTTTCCCACGTTACGGTCCAATGGAGTCTCCAAGCTCTTACGTAGCTGCTCTTGAATGAACGTAGCGTTGGATACAGTCTCGTTAATGAACAGGTGAATGAGGGCGATTGCGTGTAAGGACTCTGGCTGGCCCAGGTCTTTGACTTTCACCACTAGCCTGTGTAAACCCTGATCGGCTGAGACTATCTTCTCCTGCAGAGTTATATTACCAGTTGTTTTGTCTATGGCAAACAGCCCTCTTGGTGATTCCCCAATGATGCTGTACTGCAGCTCAGCATTCATGCCAGTGTCATTGTCTATAGCGAACACCCTGGTGACCACAGACCCAGGGCTGGTGGTAGACTGGACCAGATCGTAAGAGTAGTTGGACGAGGGAATAACAAAAACGGGTCGATTGTCATTGACATCCACAACATTTATGGTGACCTTGGCGTATGAAGTGCTGGGTGGTTGCCCTGCGTCTATAGCCTTCACCATAAAAGTGTATGAGCTTTGCTGCTCTCTATCAAACGTGATGTTGGGTTTGATCACACCGGTCTGGGGATCAATAATGAAATTGTCTTTCCCGTTCAGGATGGACAGTGTTATGACAGAGTTGTCACCTGCGTCAGAATCTGTGACGGTGATCAGACCCACGGTCCCGTACAGAGGCAGGTTCTCAGGCACGTAGAAGTTATACTCAGGATGGGTGAAAGCTGGGCTGTTGTCGTTGAGGTCCTGCACTATTAACCTCACTGTGACATTGCTCTGCAGGGAAGTAGACCCATTGTCTCTCGCCATGACAGTGAATGAATACTTCTCCTGCTTCTCTCTGTCCAGGCGTTTGCCAACGGAAAGGATTCCTGACCGTCGATCTATGTTAAACCCATCAGGGGCGTCAGGGCCAAGAGAATAAATAATTTCTGCATTATGTCCGCTGTCTGCATCCATGGCACTGATCTTTATGAGCTGCGTGGATGGATCATTGTTTTCTGGTATGGACAGCTGAATCTCAGGCTGAGGGAAGATGGGAGCGTTGTCATTCTCATCCTTAATTTTAATTAAAACCATCGCTGAAGTGTTCAAAGGAGGCTTCCCAGAATCCGACGCCACTATCTTAATAGCATATTCCCTGGTTGTTTCGTAATCTAGGGGGGCCGCAGTCTCCAGTAGGAACTGGTCATTAAAGACTGGCTTTAACCTGAAAGGAACATCGTGGTCAGTATAACAAGTCACTTTTCCGTTCAGATCAGAGTCCTTGTCCGTCACTGTAATTAGGGCTATTTTTGTGTTGAGAGGAGCGTTCTCCGACAGTAGAACCGTTCCATTTACAAGGTTCATTATGTACCGAGTGTCTATGGACGGAACGTTGTCATTAATGTCCGTTACGTTGACGATAACAGCAGCTCTGGAGGGGGTGGAGCTGCCATCGCTGGCTAGGACAATGAGTTTGTGGACTGGGGTGGCCTCCCGGTCTAAGGGCTGCTTGACAGTGATCAGCCCGGTGGTGCTGTCGATGGAAAAATGCCTCTTGGTGGATGAGGAGATCTGGTTGGAGAAGGAGAAGTGGATCTGGGCATTGGAGCCGAGGTCTGCGTCCGTGGCGTGGAGCTGGGTGACGGAGGTTCCTATGGGGGCGTTCTCGGGGATGTTCACCTCCACCTCACTGTCCTTGAAGACCGGTCGATTGTCGTTGACGTCGGAGATGGTGACCTGGAGGATGGCCGTGCTGGACTTGGGTGGCGTTCCTCCGTCCTCCACCTTGATCTTCATGACGAAGGTGTCCTTCTGCTCGCGGTCCAGGCTCTGCTGGACGATCAGCTGAGGCCATCTGTCTCCCTCCGGGGTCTCGATGATGTCCAGGCCAAACTCACTCACACTCTGTAGAGACAGGGAGATAACAAAGAACACAGATAATTAGTGAGTTTCAGTCATATGTTACTGGACTACATGAAACTACTGTGCTGTCCTGTACATCCCGGAGCATGTTACTAATTGCTTTGTTATTCATCAGTGTGGGGACGTATGCATTCATAGCCTGATTTCTGGGAATTTCACATGCACTTCACCTGAAACATTACTCTCTTTTATGACATGTTATACGGTGCTATAGTCTACAAGTGGTCCTGTAAACTGTCACTAGACTCACACAGCTGGTTTCATTGTCCAGAATTAACACAAATAAACTGTAGTTTGTTTTAGCTTCAACAGATGTTTGTTCTCATTGCAGCAAAACACTATTGTGAAAGTTATTTAATGTTCACAACATATTTTCTTTAAGACTAAATCCAGAGGAAAAGATCCACTTATTACCGAAATACTGTTGGATGCTGAGAGCGAGGTAAACCGTTATGTCCATAACCAAAAAAAGTTTAGCTCTTCTTTATGTTATAAACATGAAACTGACAGACGGAATCTGCCCATATCGTATAATGTTTTAGCCCCCCTTGCCTTCCACAGTGGAACTGCTTTGACACAAATTTGATTCAATTTTATCTTACTATCTTGCGTCTACTTTTGGAATTGAGGAGACAGCTCACAAAATGTCAAGTTCATATGTGAGAGAGACATTTGAAAGTGAAGCCACAGAGATAAGCTTTATGTATTAAAGGGACAGAGAGACTCCACATTAAACAGACTTTCACCCAAGGGGTGCTAAACCAGTAGGCCATAGTAAAGCCTGATGAAAATGAAAACAAATGCATGTAATCCCCATGAGAAACTGACTCTGACTGTTCAAAGTAATTGCCTTCCCCCCCAAAAATGTAGCACTATTATTTATGATTACAGATCAGATATGTGGTAAAGATGGGTCCTGGCATATTTGCAATCGTTTTGATTTAGAGAGGGAAAGGGAGGTGGAGGTGGAGAGGGAGAGAGAGAGGGAGAGGGAGGTAGAGAGGGATATGGAGAGGGAGGTGGATATGGAGGTGGAGAGGGATAGGGAGAGGTTGAGGGAGGTGAGGAGGGAGAGAGAGAGGTTGGGGGAGATGGGGGAGGAGGTGGAGAGGGATAGGGAGAGGGAGGTGGAGAGGTTGAGGGAGGTGGAGAGAGATAGGGAGAGGTTGAGGGAGATGGAGAGGTTGAGGGAGGTGGAGAGGGAGGTGGAGAGGGAGGTGGAAAGGGATAGGGAGAGGTAGAGGGAGGTGGAGAGGGAGGTGGAGAGGGAGAGATATAGGGAGGTGGAGAGGGATAGGGAAAGGGAGGTGGAGAGGGAGAGAGAGAGGGAGGTGGAGAGGGATAGGGAGAGGTAGAGAGAGGTGGAGAGGGATAGGGAGAGGTTGATGGATGTGGAGAGGGATAGGGAGAGGGAGGTGGAGAGGGAGAAAGAGAGAGAGAGGGAGAGGGATAGGGAGAGGGAGGTGGAGAGGGAGGTGGAGAGGGATAGGGAGAGGTTGAGGGAGGTGGAGAAGGATAGGGAGAAGGAGGTGGAGAGGGATAGGGATAAGGATAGGGAGAGGTTGAGGGAAAGGGAGAGAGAGGGAGGGAGGTGGAGAGGGATAGGGAGAGGTGGAGAGAGAGAGGGAGAGGGAGGTGTAGAGGGAGAGGTTGAGGGAGATGGAAAGGGATAGGGAGAGGTAGAGGGAGGTGGAGAGGGAGAGAGAGGTGAGAGGGAGGTGGAGAGGGAGAGAGAGAGGGAGAGGGAGGTAGAGAGGGATAGGGAGAGGTAGAGGGAGGTGGAGAGGGATAGGGAGAGGTTGAGGGAGATGGAGAGGGATAGGGAGAGGGAGGTGGAGCGGGAGAGAGAGAGGGAGAGAGAGGTGGAGAGGGAGAGAGTGGGGGAGGTGGAGATGGAGAGAGAGCGAGGTGGAGAGTGATAGGGAGAGGGAGAGAGAGGGAGGAGGAGAGGGATAGGGAGAGGTTGAGGGAGGTGGAGAGGGAGAGGGAGGTGGAGAGGGATAGGGATAGGGAGAGGTTGAGGGAAAGGGAGAGAGAGAGGGAGGTGGAGAGGGATAGGGAGAGGTTGAGGGAAAGGGAGAGAGAGAGACAGGGAGAGGGAGAGGGAGAGGGAAAGAGAGAGAGAGAGGGAGAGAGAGGGAGAGGGATAGGGAGAGGTTGAGGGAGAGGTTGAGGGAAAGGGAAAGGGAGAGAGAGAAATCTAAGAACCTAAATGAGACACATGCATTTTAAGAAACAAAGAGGGTCTTTGAAGGTCTTTCAGTCAGAAGCAGTTTCATGCTAAAACAAGAACAAATCATCATCTTTAAAGAGATAAGCTTCATGCTGCACATAATGTTGGAAGAGATTACTCTGTCTAGGCACAGCTAGAGATAAAGTTACATACATTCTGACTGTGAACGGTACAATTTAGAACAAATGTGTTCACTTGACAACCCAGTAGGTTTAGAACCAGTATCCGTCCTGTACCAATATAGTAAGGACCATGGCAGAGGGCGGAAGGCCAATACTATGTCCTGGTAGCTGCAGCATAGACATGTTGTACAGACCATGGCAGAGGGCGGAAGGCCAATACTATGTCCTGGTAGCTGCAGCATAGACATGTTGTACAGGGTTGTTGTTGGTGTTGAGGGTTCACTTGCTGTGAATGTTGTCACCAGTCTGAACCACTGCAAGGTGACAGAAGTCCCTCCAGAAAACAAAGCAGCACTGCCTGAATGAGGATGGTCACTTTATCGACACTTGACATACATCTATTTTTCTACAGGCTGAGACAGAACTCAACATAAGACTGGAGAGCAAGAACAATGACAATCCAATAACAATGAGATCTAGTAGAAGATGAGTTCTAGTAGAAGATGAGTTCTAGTAGAAGATGAGTTCTAGTAGAAGATGAGTTCTAGTAGAAGATGAGTTCTAGTAGAAGATGAGTTCTAGTAGAAGATGAGTTCTGTAGAAGATGAGTTCTAGCAGAAGATGAGTTCTAGTAGAAGATGAGTTCTAGTAGAAGATGAGTTCTAGTAGAAGATGAGTTCTAGTAGAAGATGAGTTCTAGTAGAAGATGAGTTCTAGTAGAAGATGAGTTCTAGTAGAAGATGAGTTCTAGTAGAAGATGAGTTCTAGTAGTAGATGGGTTCTGTAGAAGATGAGTTCTAGTAGAAGATGAGTTCTAGTAGAAGATGAGTTCTGTAGAAGATGAGTTCTAGTAGAAGATGAGTTCTAGTAGAAGATGAGTTCTAGTAGAAGATGAGTTCTAGTAGAAGATGAGTTCTAGTAGAAGATGAGTTCTAGTAGAAGATGAGTTCTAGTAGAAGATGAGTTCTAGTAGAAGATGAGTTCTAGTAGAAGATGAGTTCTAGTAGAAGATGAGTTCTAGTAGAAGATGAGTTCTAATGAGTTCTAGTAGAAGATGAGTTCTAGTAGAAGATGAGTTCTAGTAGAAGATGAGTTCTAGTAGAAGATGAGTTCTAGTAGTAGATGGGTTCTGTAGAAGATGAGTTCTAGTAGAAGATGAGTTCTAGTAGAAGATGAGTTCTAGTAGAAGATGAGTTCTAGTAGAAGATGAGTTCTAGTAGAAGATGAGTTCTAGTAGAAGATGAGTTCTAGTAGAAGATGAGTTCTAGTAGAAGATGAGTTCTAGTAGAAGATGAGTTCTAGTAGAAGATGAGTTCTAGTAGAAGATGAGTTCTAGTAGAAGATGAGTTCTAGTAGAAGATGAGTTCTAGCAGAAGATGAGTTCTAGTAGTAGATGAGTTCTAGTAGAAGATGAGTTCTAGTAGAAGATGAGTTCTAGTAGAAGATGAGTTCTAGTAGAAGATGAGTTCTAGTAGAAGATGAGTTCTAGTAGAAGATGAGTTCTAGCAGAAGATGAGTTCTAGTAGAAGGTGAGTTCTAATAGAAGGTGAGTTCTAGTAGAAGTTGAGTTCTAGTAGAAGATGAGTTCTAGCAGAAGATGAGTTCTAGTAGAAGATGAGTTCAAGTAGAAGATGAGTTCTAGTAGAAGATGAGTTCTAGTAGAAGATGAGTTCTAGTAGAAGATGAGTTCTAGTAGTAGATGAGTTCTAGTAGAAGATGAGTTCTAGCAGAAGATGAGTTCTAGCAGAAGATGAGTTCTAGTAGTAGATGAGTTCTAGTAGAAGATGAGTTCTAGCAGAAGATGAGTTCTAGTAGTAGATGAGTTCTAGTAGAAGATGAGTTCTAGTAGTAGATGAGTTCTAGTAGTAGATGAGTTCTAGTAGAAGATGAGTTCTAGCAGAAGATGAGTTCTAGTAGTAGATGAGTTCTAGTAGAAGATGAGTTCTAGTAGAAGATGAGTTCTAGTAGAAGATGAGTTCTAGTAGAAGATGAGTTCTAGTAGAAGATGAGTTCTAGTAGAAGATGAGTTCTAGCAGAAGATGAGTTCTAGTAGTAGATGAGTTCTAGTAGTAGATGAGTTCTAGTAGAAGATGAGTTCTAGCAGAAGATGAGTTCTAGTAGTAGATGAGTTCTAGTAGAAGATGAGTTCTAGTAGAAGATGAGTTCTAGTAGAAGATGAGTTCTAGTAGAAGATGAGTTCTAGTAGAAGATGAGTTCTAGTAGAAGATGAGTTCTAGTAGAAGATGAGTTCTAGCAGAAGATGAGTTCTAGTAGAAGGTGAGTTCTAATAGAAGGTGAGTTCTAGTAGAAGTTGAGTTCTAGTAGAAGATGAGTTCTAGTAGAAGTTGAGTTCTAGTAGAAGATGAGTTCTAGTAGAAGATGAGTTCTAGTAGAAGATGAGTTCTAGTAGAAGATGAGTTCTAGTAGAAGATGAGTTCTGTAGAAGATGAGTTCTAGCAGAAGATGAGTTCTAGTAGAAGGTGAGTTCTAATAGAAGGTGAGTTCTAGTAGAAGTTGAGTTCTAGTAGAAGATGAGTTCTAGCAGAAGATGAGTTCTAGTAGAAGATGAGTTCTAGTAGAAGATGAGTTCTAGTAGAAGATGAGTTCTAGTAGAAGATGAGTTCTAGTAGAAGATGAGTTCTAGCAGAAGATGAGTTCTAGTAGAAGATGAGTTCTAGTAGAAGATGAGTTCTAGTAGAAGATGAGTTCTAGTAGAAGATGAGTTCTAGTAGAAGATGAGTTCTGTAGAAGATGAGTTCTGTAGAAGATGAGTTCTAATAGAAGATGAGTTCTAGTAGAAGATGAGTTCTAGTAGAAGATGAGTTCTAGTAGAAGATGAGTTCTAGTAGAATATGAGTTCTAGTAGAAGATGAGTTCTAGTAGAAGATGAGTTCTAGTAGAAGATGAGTTCTAGTAGAATATGAGTTCTAGAAGAAGATGAGTTCTAGTAGAAGATGAGTTCTAGTAGAAGATGAATTCTAGTAGAAGATGAGTTCTGTAGATGATGAGTTCCAGTAGAAGATGAGTTCTGTAGAAGATGAGTTCTGTAGAAGATGAGTTCTAGTAGAAGATGAGTTGTACAGAAGATGAGTTCTAGTAGAAGATGAGTTCTGTAGAAGATGAGTTCTAGTAGAAGATGAGTTCTAGTAGAAGATTAGTTCTGTAGAAGAAGAGTTCTGTAGAAGATGAGTTCTAGAAGATGAGTTGTAGTAGAAGATGAGTTCTGTAGAAGAGGAGTTCTGTAGAAGATGAGTTCTAGTAGAATATGAGTTTTAGTAGAAGATGGGTTCCAGTAGAAGATGAGTTCTGTAGAAGATGAGTTCTGTAGAAGATGCGTTCTAGTAGAAGATGAGTTCTACAGAAGATGAGTTCTGATAGAAGATGAGTTCTGTAGAAGATGAGTTCTAGTAGAAGATGAGTTCTACAGAAGATGAGTTCTAGTAGAATATGAGTTTTAGTAGAAGATGAGTTCCAGTAGAAGATGAGTTCTGTAGAAGATGAGTTCTGTAGAAGATGAGTTCTGTAGAAGATGAGTTCTACAGAAGATGAGTTCTAGTAGAAGATGAGTTCTAGTAGAAGATGAGATCTACAGAAGATGAGTTCTAGTAGAAGATGAGTTTTAGTAGAAGATGAGTTCCAGTAGAAGATGAGTTCTGTAGAAGATGAGTTCTGTAGAAGATGAGTTCTAGTAGAAGATGAGTTCTACAGAAGATGAGTTCTAGTAGAAGATGAGTTTTAGTAGAAGATGAGTTCCAGTAGAAGATGAGTTCCAGTAGAAGATGAGTTCTGTAGAAGATGCGTTCTAGTAGAAGATGAGTTCTACAGAAGATGAGTTCTACAGAAGATGAGTTCTAGTAGAAGATGAGTTCTGTAGAAGATGAGTTCTAGTAGAAGATGAGTTCTACAGAAGATGAGTTCTAGTAGAAGATGAGTTCTAGTAGAAGATGAGTTCTAGTAGAAGATGAGTTCTGTAGAAGATGAGTTCTAGTAGAAGATGAGTTCTACAGAAGATGAGTTCTAGTAGAAGATGAGTTCTAGTAGAAGATGAGATCTAGTAGAAGATGGGTTCCAGTAGAAGATGAGTTCTGTAGAAGATGAGTTCTGTAGAAGATGCGTTCTAGTAGAAGATGAGTTCTACAGAAGATGAGTTCTGGTAGAAGATGAGTTCTGTAGAAGATGAGTTCTAGTAGAAGATGAGTTCTACAGAAGATGAGTTCTAGTAGAATATGAGTTTTAGTAGAAGATGAGTTCCAGTAGAAGATGAGTTCTGTAGAAGATGAGTTCTAGTAGAAGATGAGTTCTACAGAAGATGAGTTCTAGTAGAAGATGAGTTTTAGTAGAAGATGAGTTCCAGTAGAAGATGAGTTCCAGTAGAAGATGAGTTCTGTAGAAGATGAGTTCTAGTAGAAGATGAGTTCTAGTAGAAGATGAGTTCTACAGAAGATGAGTTCTGGTAGAAGATGAGTTCTGTAGAAGATGAGTTCTAGTAGAAGATGAGTTCTACAGAAGATGAGTTCTAGTAGAATATGAGTTTTAGTAGAAGATGAGTTCCAGTAGAAGATGAGTTCTGTAGAAGATGAGTTCTGAAGAAGATGAGTTCTAGTAGAAGATGAGTTCTACAGAAGATGAGTTCTAGTAGAAGATGAGTTCTGTAGAAGATGAGTTCTAGTAGAAGATGAGATCTACAGAAGATGAGTTCTAGTAGAAGATGAGTTTTAGTAGAAGATGAGTTCCAGTAGAAGATGAGTTCTGTAGAAGATGAGTTCTGTAGAAGATGAGTTCTAGTAGAAGATGAGTTCTACAGAAGATGAGTTCTACAGAAGATGAGTTCTGGTAGAAGATGAGTTCTGTAGAAGATGAGTTCTACAGAAGATGAGTTCTAGTAGAATATGAGTTTTAGTAGAAGATGAGTTCCAGTAGAAGATGAGTTCTGTAGAAGATGAGTTCTGTAGAAGATGAGTTCTAGTAGAAGATGAGTTCTAGTAGAAGATCAGTTCTAGTAGAAGATGAGTTCTAGTAGAAGATGAGTTCTAGTAGAAGATGAGTTCTAGTAGAAGATGAGTTCTAGTACTAGTAGAAGATGAGTTCTGTAGAAGATGAGTTCTAATAGAAAATGAGTTGTAGTAGAAGATGAGTTCTAGTAGAAGATGAATTCTAATGTGTTCTAGTAGAAGATGAGTTCTAATGAGTTCTAGTAGAAGATGAGTTCTAATGAGTTCTAGTAGAAGATGAGTTCTAATAGAAGATGAGTTCTAATAGAAGATGAGATCTAATAGAAGATGAGTTCTAGTAGAAGATGAGTTCTAGTAGAAGATGAGTTCTTTAGAAGATGAGTTCTAGTAGAAGATGAGTTCTGTAGAAGTTGAGTTCTAGTAGAAGATGCGATCTGTAGAAGATGGGTTCTAGTAGAAGATGAGTTCTAGTAGAAGATGAGTTCTAGTAGAAGATGAGTTCTAGTAGAAGATGAGTTCTGTAGAAGATGAGTTCTGTAGAAGATGAGTTCTGTAGAAGATGAGTTCTGTAGAAGATGAGTTCTGTGGAAGATGAGTTCTAGTAGAAGATGAGTTCTAGTACTAGTAGAAGATGAGTTCTGTAGAAGATGAGTTCTAATAGAAGATGAGTTGTAGTAGAAGATGAGTTCTAGTTGAAGATGAGTTCTAATGAGTTCTAGTAGAAGATGAGTTCTAATGAGTTCTGGTAGAAGATGAGTTCTAATGAGTTCTAGTAGAAGATGAGTTCTAATAGAAGATGAGATCTAATAGAAGATGAGTTCTAGTAGAAGATGAGTTCTAGTAGAAGATGAGTTCTTTAGAAGATGAGTTCTTTAGAAGATGAGTTCTAGTAGAAGATGAGTTCTGTAGAAGTTGAGTTCTAGTAGAAGATGCGTTCTGTAGAAGATGGGTTCTAGTAGAAGATGAGTTCTAGTAGAAGATGAGATTTAGTGGAAGATGAGTTCTGTAGAAGATGAGTTCTAGTGGAAGATGAGTTATGTGGAAGATGAGTTCTGTAGAAGATGAGTTCTGTAGAAGATGAGTTCTGTAGAAGATGAGTTCTGTAGAAGATGAGTTCTAGTAGAAGATGAGATCTGTGGAAGATGAGTTCTAGTAGAAGATGAGTTCTACTAGAACATGAGTTCTAGTAGAAGATGAGTTCTAGCAGAAGATGAGTTTTAGTAGAAGATGAGTTCTAGTAGAAAATGAGTTCTAGTAGAAGATGAGTTCTAGTAGAAAATGAGTTCTAGTAGAAGATGAGTTCTAGTAGAAGATGAGTTCTAGCAGAAGATGAGTTTTAGTAGAAGATGAGTTCTAGTAGAAAATGAGTTCTCGTAGAAGTTGAGTTCTAGTAGAAGATGAGTTCTGTAGAAGATGAGTTCTGTATAAGATGAGTTCTGTAGAAGATGAGTTCTAGTAGAATATGAGTTTTAGTAGAAGATGTGTTCTGTAGAAGATGGGTTCTAGTAGAAGATGAGTTCTAGTAGAAGATGAGTTCTGTAGAAGATGAGTTCTAGTAGAAGATGAGTTCTAGTAGAAGATGAGTTCTGTAGAAGATGAGTTCTGTAGAAGATGAGTTCTGTAGAAGATGAGTTCTAGTAGAAGATGAGATCTGTGGAAGATGAGTTCTGTAGAAGATGAGTTCTGTGGAAGATGAGTTCTAGTAGAAGATTAGTTCTACTAGAACATGAGTTCTAGTAGAAGATGAGTTCTAGCAGAAGATGAGTTTTAGTAGAAGATGAGTTTTAGTAGAAGATGAGTTCTAGTAGAAGATGAGTTCTAGTAGAAGATGAGTTCTAGTAGAAGATGAGTTCTGTAGAAGATGAGTTCTGTATAAGATGAGTTCTGTATAAGATGAGTTCTGTAGAAGATGAGTTCTGTAGAAGATGAGTTCTAGTAGAAGATGAGTTCCAGTAGAAGATGAGTTCTGTAGAAGATGAGATCTGTAGAAGATGAGTTCTAGTAGAAGATGAGTTCTGCAGAAGATGAGTTCTAGTAAAGATTAGTTCTGTAGAAGATGAATTCTGTAGAATATGAGTTCTAGTAGAAGATGAGTTCTAGTAGAAGATGAGTTCTAGTAGAAGATGAGTTCTAGTAGAAGATGAGTTCTAATAGAAGATGAGTTGTAGTAGAAGATGAGTTGTAGTAGAAGATGAGTTGTAGTAGAAGATGAGTTGTAGTAGAAGATGAGTTCTAGTAGAAGATGAGTTCTAGTAGAAGATGAGTTCTAGTAGAACATGAGTTCTAGTAGAAGATGAGTTCTTTAGAAGATGAGTTCTTTAGAAGATGAGTTCTAGTAGAAGATGAGTTCTGTAGAAGTTGAGTTCTAGTAGAAGATGTGTTCTGTAGAAGATGAGTTCTAGTAGAAGATGAGTTCTAGTAGAAGATGAGTTCTGTAGAAGATGAGTTCTGTAGAAGATGAGTTCTAGTAGAAGATGAGTTCTGTGGAAGATGAGTTCTGTAGAAGATGAGTTCTGTAGAAGATGAGTTCTGTAGAAGATGAGTTCTGTGGAAGATGAGTTCTGTAGAAGATGATTTCTAGTAGAAGATGAGATCTGTGGAAGATGAGTTCTGTAGAAGAGGAGTTCTGTGGAAGATGAGTTCTAGTAGAAGATGAGTTCTACTAGAACATGAGTTCTAGTAGAAGATGAGTTCTAGCAGAAGATGGGTTTTAGTAGAAGATGAGTTCTAGTAGAAAATGAGTTCTAGTAGAAGATGAGTTCTAGTAGAAGATGAGTTCTGTATGAGATGAGTTCTGTATAAGATGAGTTCTGTAGAAGATGAGTTCTGTAGAAGATGAGTTCTAGTAGAATATGAGTTTTAGTAGAAGATGAGTTCCAGTAGAAGATGAGTTCTGTAGAAGATGAGTTCTGTAGAAGATGAGTTCTAGTAGAAGATGAGTTCTACAGAAGATGAGTCCTAGTAAAGATTAGTTCTGTAGAAGATGAATTCTGTAGAATATGAGTTCTAGTAGAAGATGAGTTCTAGTAGAAGATGAGTTCTAATAGAAGATGAGTTGTAGTAGAAGATGAGTTGTAGTAGAAGATGAGTTCTAATGAGTTCTAGTAGAAGATTAGTTCTAATGAGTTCTAATAGAAGATGAGTTCTAGTAGAAGATGAGTTCTAGTAGAAGATGAGTTCTAGTAGAAGATGAGTTCTAGTAGAAGATGAGTTCTAGTAGAAGATGAGTTCTAATGAGTTCTAGTAGAAGATTAGTTCTAATGAGTTCTAGTAGAAGATGAGTTCTAATAGAAGATGAGTTCTAATAGAAGATGAGTTCTAGTAGAAGATGAGTTCTAGTAGAAGATGAGTTCTTTAGAAGATGAGTTCTAGTAGAAGATGAGTTCTAGTAGAAGATGAGTTTTAGTAGAAGATGAGTTCTAGTAGAAGATGAGTTCTGTAGAAGATGAGTTCTAGTAGAAGGTGTGTTCTGTAGAAGATGAGGTTTTGTAGAAGATGAGTTCTGTAGAAGATGAGTTCTAGCAGAAGATGAGTTCTGTAGAAGATGAGTTCTAGTAGAAGATGAGTTCTAGTAGAAGATGAGTTCAAGTAGAAGATGAGTTCTAGTAGAAGATGAGTTCTAGTAGAAGATGAGTTCTAATAGAAGAGTAGTTCTAATAGAAGATGAGTTCTAATAGAAGATGAGTTCTAATAGAAGATGAGTTCTAATAGAAGATGAGTTCTAGTAGAAGATGAGTTCTAATAGAAGATGAGTTCTAATAGAAGATGAGTTCTAGTAGAAGATGAGTTCTAGTAGAAGATGAGTTCTAGTAGAAGATGAGTTCTAGTAGAAGATGAGTTCTGTAGAAGATGAGTTCTAGTAGAAGATGAGTTCCACAGTAGAAGAGTAGTGTCGTAGAAGATAGTCTCAGTTAGAGAGAGTTCTGGCTAGTAGAACATGAGTTCTGTAGTTCTTGTTAGCAGGGATGAGTTCTGTAGAAGATGATTTCTAGTAGAAGATGATTCTAGTAGAAGAGAGTTCAGTAGAAGATGAGTTCATAGTAGGAAGTTGAGTTCTAGTAGAAGATGAGTTCTTAGTAGAGTGAGCTTCTAGTCGTCCCCCGATGGTTTAGTAGAAGATGAGTTCTTAGTAGAAGATGGTTCTAATGAGTCTAGTAGAAGATGAGTTCGTGATAGAAGATGAGTCGATAGAGTTCTTCAGTAGAAGATGAGTTCTAGTAGAAGATGGGTTCTATGTAGACGATGAGTGCAAATTAGAAGATGAGTTCTAGTAGAAGTTTGAGTTCTAGTAGAAGATGGGGTTTTCGTAGGAAGATGAGTTTAGTAGAAGATGAGTTCTAATGAGTTCTAGTAGAAGATGTATGTTCTATTAGGAAGATGAAGTTCTGTAGAAGATGAGTTCTATACCGCACGATGCGTTCTAGTAAGACGATGAGTTCTTGTAGAAGGATGAGTTCTTGTAGAAGATGAGTTCTATAGAAAATGAGTTCTATAGACAGATCGAGTTCCTATAGAAGATGAGTTCTATAGAAGATGGAGTTCTATAGAAGATGAGTTCTAGTTAGACGATGGGTTCTAGTAGAAGATGGTTTCTAGTAGAAGATGAGTTCAAGTAGAAGATGAGTTCTAGTAGAAGTTGAGTTCTTGTAGAAGATGAGTTCTTGTAGAAGATGAGTTCTAGTAGAAGATGAGTTCTGTAGAAGATGAGTTCTAGTAGAAGATGAGTTCTTGTAGAAGACGAGTTCTATAGAAGATGAGTTCTAATGAGTTCTAGTAGAAGATGCGTTCTAGTAGAAGATGAGTTCTAGTAGAAGATGAGTTCTAGTAGAAGATGAGTTCTAGTAGAAGATGAGTTCTATAGAAGATGAGTTCTATAGAAGATGAGTTCTATATTAGATGAGTTCTAGTAGAAGATGAATTCTGTAGAAGATGAGTTCTAGTAGACGATGAGTTCTAGTAGAATATGAGTGCTGGTAGAAGATGAGCTCTGTAGAAGATGAGTTCTGTAGAAGATGAGTTATATAGAAGATGGGTTCTGGAAGAAGACGAGATCTATAGAAGATGAGTTCAAGTAGAAGATGAGTTCAAGTAGAAGATGAGTTCTAGTAGAAGATGAGTTCTAGTAGAAGATGAGTTCTTGTAGAAGATGAGTTCTAGTAGAAGATGAGTTCTAGTAGAAGATGAGTTCTAGTAGAAGATGAGTTCTAGTAGAAGATGAGTTCTAATGAGTTCTAGTAGAAGATGAGTTCTAGTAGAAGATGAGTTCTAATGAGTTCTAGTAGAAGATGAGTTCTATAGAAGATGAGTTCAAGTAGAAAATGAGTTCTAGTAGAAGATGAGTTCTTGTAGAAGATGAGTTCTAGTAGAAGATGAGATCTAGTAGAAGATGAGTTCTGTAGAAGATGAGTTCTGTAGAAGATGCGTTCTAGTAGAAGATGAGTTCTAGTAGAAGATGGGTTCTAGTAGAAGTTGAGTTCTAGTAGAAGATGAGTTCTTGTAGAAGATGAGTTCTATAGAAGATGAGTTCTATAGAAGATGAGTTCTAGTAGAAGATGAGTTCTTGTAGAAGATGGGTTCTAGTAGAAGATGGGTTCTAGTAGAAGATGAGTTCAAGTAGAAGATGAGTTCTAGTAGAAGTTGAGTTCTTGTAGAAGATGAGTTCTTGTAGAAGATGAGTTCTAGTAGAAGATGAGTTCTTGTAGAAGATGAGTTCTAGTAGAAGATGGGTTCTAGTAGAAGATGAGTTCAAGTAGAAGATGAGTTCTAGTAGAAGATGAGTTCTTGTAGAAGATGAGTTCTAGTAGAAGATGAGTTCTGTAGAAGATGAGTTCTAGTAGAAGATGAGTTCTTGTAGAAGACGAGTTCTATAGAAGATGAGTTCTAGTAGAAGATGAGTTCTTGTAGAAGATGAGTTCTGTAGAAGATGAGTTCTAATGAGTTCTAGTAGAAGATGCGTTCTAGTAGAAGATGAGTTCTAGTAGAAGATGAGTTCTAGTAGAAGATGAGTTCTAGTAGAAGATGAGTTCTATAGAAGATGAGTTCTATAGAAGATGAGTTCTATATTAGATGAGTTCTAGTAGAAGATGAATTCTGTAGAAGATGAGTTCTAGTAGACGATGAGTTCTAGTAGAATATGAGTGCTGGTAGAAGATGAGCTCTGTAGAAGATGAGTTCTGTAGAAGATGAGTTATATAGAAGATGGGTTCTGGAAGAAGACGAGATCTATAGAAGATGAGTTCAAGTAGAAGATGAGTTCAAGTAGAAGATGAGTTCTAGTAGAAGATGAGTTCTAGTAGAAGATGAGTTCTTGTAGAAGATGAGTTCTAGTAGAAGATGAGTTCTAGTAGAAGATGAGTTCTAGTAGAAGATGAGTTCTAGTAGAAGATGAGTTCTAATGAGTTCTAGTAGAAGATGAGTTCTAGTAGAAGATGAGTTCTAATGAGTTCTAGTAGAAGATGAGTTCTATAGAAGATGAGTTCAAGTAGAAAATGAGTTCTAGTAGAAGATGAGTTCTAGTAGAAGATGAGTTCTAATGAGATCTAGTAGAATATGAGTTCTTGTAGAAGATGAGTTCTAGTAGAAGATGAGATCTAGTAGAAGATGAGTTCTAGTAGAAGATGAGTTCTGTAGAAGATGAGTTCTAGTAGAAGATGAGTTCTAGTAGAAGATGAGTTCTAGTAGAAGATGAGTTCTAATGAGTTCTAGTAGAAGATGAGTTCTAGTAGAAGATGAGTTCTAATGAGTTCTAGTAGAAGATGAGTTCTATAGAAGATGAGTTCAAGTAGAAAATGAGTTCTAGTAGAAGATGAGTTCTAGTAGAAGATGAGTTCTAGTAGAAGATGAGTTCTATAGAAGATGAGTTCAAGTAGAAAATGAGTTCTAGTAGAAGATGAGTTCTAGTAGAAGATGAGTTCTAATGAGTTCTAGTAGAAGATGAGTTCTATAGAAGATGAGTTCTAGTAGAAGATGAGTTCTAGTAGAAGATGAGTTCTAGTAGAAGAGTTCTATAGAAGATGAGTTCTTGTAGAAGATGAGTTCTATAGAAGATGAGTTCTAGTAGAAGATGAGTTATAGTAGAAGATGACTTCTAGTAGAAGATGAGTTCCAGTAGAAGATGAGTTCTAGTAGAAGTTGAGTTCTAGTAGAAGATGAGTTCTAGTAGAAGATGAGTTCTAGTAGAAGATGAGTTCTTGTAGAAGATGAGTTCTAGTAGAAGATGAGTTCTGTAGAAGATGAGTTCTGTAGAAGATGCGTTCTAGTAGAAGATGAGTTCTAGTAGAAGATGAGTTCTAGTAGAAGATGAGTTCTAGTAGAAGATGAGTTCTAGTAGAAGATGAGTTCTTGTAGAAGATGAGTTCTATAGAAGATGAGTTCTATAGAAGATGAGTTCTAGTAGAAGATGAGTTCTTGTAGAAGATGAGTTTTGTAGAAGATGAGTTCTATAGAAGATGAGTTCTATAGAAGATGAGTTCTATAGAAGATGAGTTCGATAGAAGATGAGTTCTAGTAGAAGATGAGTTCTAGTAGAAGATGGGTTCTAGTAGAAGATGAGTTCAAGTAGAAGATGAGTTCTAGTAGAAGTTGAGTTCTTGTAGAAGATGAGTTCTAGTAGAAGATGAGTTCTAATGAGTTCTAGTAGAAGATGAGTTCTATAGAAGATGAGTTCTGTAGAAGATGAGTTCTATAGAAGATGAGTTCTAATAGAAGATGAGTTCTAGTAGAAGATGAGTTCTAGTAGAAGATGAGTTCTTGTAGAAGATGAGTTCTTGTAGAAGATGAGTTCTATAGAAAATGAGTTCTATAGAAGATGAGGTCTATAGAAGATGAGTTCTATAGAAGATGAGTTCTATAGAAGATGAGTTCTAGTAGAAGATGGGTTCTAGTAGAAGATGGGTTCTAGTAGAAGATGGGTTCTAGTAGAAGATGAGTTCAAGTAGAAGATGAGTTCTAGTAGAAGATGAGTTCTTGTAGAAGATGAGTTCTAGTAGAAGATGAGTTCTGTAGAAGATGAGTTCTAGTAGAAGATGAGTTCTTGTGGAAGACGAGTTCTATAGAAGATGAGTTCTAGTAGAAGATGAGTTTTTGTAGAAGATGAGTTCTGTAGAAGATGAGTTCTAGTAGAAGATGAGTTCTAGTAGAAGATGAGTTCTTGTAGAAGATGAGTTCTAGTAGAAGATGAGTTCTAGTAGAAGATGAGTTCTAGTAGAAGATGAGTTCTAATGAGTTCTAGTAGAATATGAGTTCTTGTAGAAGATGAGTTCTAGTAGAAGATGAGATCTAGTAGAAGATGAGTTCTGTAGAAGATGAGTTCTGTAGCAGATGAGTTCAAGTAGAAGATGAGTTCAAGTAGAAGATGAGTTCAAGTAGAAGATGACTTCTAGTAGAAGATGACTTCTAGTAGAAGATGAGTTCTAATGAGTTCTAGTAGAACATGAGTTCTGTAGAAGATGAGTTCTAGTAGAAGATGAGTTCTTGTAGAAGACGAGTTCTATAGAAGATGAGTTCAAGTAGAAGATGAGTTCAAGTAGAAGATGACTTCTAGTAGAAGATGAGTTCTTGTAGAAGATGAGTTCTGTAGAAGATGAGTTCTTGTAGAAGATGAGTTCTAGTAGAAGATGAGTTCTAGTAGAAGATGAGTTCTAATGAGTTCTAGTAGAAGATGAGTTCTATAGAAGTTGAGTTCAAGTAGAAGATGAGTTCTAGTAGAAGATGAGTTCAAGTAGAAGATGAGTTCTAGTAGAAGATGAGTTCTAATGAGTTCTAGTAGAACATGAGTTCTGTAGAAGATCAGTTCTTGTAGAAGATGAGATCAAGTAGAAGATGAGTTCTGTGGAAGATGAGTTCTAGTAGAAGATGAGTTCTAGTAGAAGATGAGTTCTAGTAGAAGATGAGTTCTAATGAGTTCTAGTAGAACATGAGTTCTGTAGAAGATCAGTTCTTGTAGAAGATGAGATCAAGTAGAAGATGAGTTCTGTAGAAGATGAGTTCGATAGAAGATGAGATCAAGTAGAATATGAGTTCTAGTAGAAGATGAGTTCGATAGAAGATGAGATCAAGTAGAAGATGAGTTCTAGTAGAAGATGAGTTCTAGTAGAAGATGAGTTCGATAGAAGATGAGTTCTAGTAGAAGATGAGTTCTAGTAGAAGATGAGTTCTAGTAGAAGATGAGTTCTGTAGAAGATGAGTTCTAGTAGAAGATGAGTTCTTGTAGAAGATGAGTTCTTGTAGAAGATGAGTTCTAGTAGAAGATGAGTTCTAGTAGAAGATGAGTTCTTGTAGAAGATGAGTTCTGTAGAAGATGAGTTCTAGTAGAAGATGAGTTCTGTAGAAGATGAGTTCTAGTAGAAGATGAGTTCTGTAGAAGATGAGTTCTAGTAGAAGATGAGTTCTGTAGAAGATGAGTTCTGTAGAAGATGAGTTCTAGTAGAAGATGAGTTCTAGTAGAAGATGAGTTCTGTAGAAGATGCGTTCTAGTAGAAGATGAGTTCTTGTAGAATATGAGTTCTAATGAGTTCTAGTAGAAGATGAGTTCTAGTAGAAGATGAGTTCTAGTAGAAGATGAGTTCTGTAGAAGATGAGTTCTAGTAGAAGATGAGTTCTAGTAGAAGATGAGTTCTGTAGAAGATGCGTTCTAGTAGAAGATGAGTTCTTGTAGAAGATGAGTTCTAATGAGTTCTAGTAGAAGATGAGTTCTGTAGAAGATGAGTTCTGTAGAAGATGAGTTCTAGTAGAAGATGAGTTCTAGTAGAAGATGAGTTCTGTAGAAGATGAGTTCTAGTAGAAGATGAGTTCTTGTAGAAGATGAGTTCTAGTAGAAGATGAGTTCAAGTAGAAGATGAGTTCTAGTAGAAGATGAGTTCTGTAGAAGATGAGTTCTAGTAGAAGATGAGTTCTAGTAGAAGATGAGTTCTAGTAGAAGATGAGTTCTAGTAGAAGATGAGTTCTAGTAGAAGATGAGTTCTAGTAGAAGATGAGTTCTAGTAGAAGATGAGTTCTGTAGAAGATGAGTTCTAGTAGAAGATGAGTTCTAGTAGAAGATGAGTTCTAGTAGAAGATGAGTTCTAGTAGAAGATGAGTTCTAGTAGAAGATGAGTTCTGTAGAAGATGAGTTCTAGTAGAAGATGAGTTCTTGTAGAAGATGAGTTCTAATGAGTTCCAGTAGAAGATGCGTTCTAGTAGAAGATGAGTTCTAGTAGAAGATGAGTTCTAGTAGAAGATGAGTTCTAATGAGTTCTAATAGAAGATGAGTTCTAGTAGAAGATGAGTTCTATAGAAGATGCGTTCTGGTAGAATATGAGTTCTAGTAGAAGATGAGTTCTGTAGAAGATGAGTTCTAATAGAAGAGGAGTTCTAGTAGAAGATGAGTTCTAGTAGAAGATGAGTTCCAGTAGAAGATTAGTTCCAGTAGAAGAGTTCTATAGAAGATGAGTTCTGTAGAAGTTGAGTTCTAGTAGAAGATGTGTTCTGTAGAAGATGAGTTCTAGTAGAAGATGAGTTCTAGTAGAAGATGAGTTCTGTAGAAGATGAGTTCTATAGAAGATGCGTTCTGGTAGAATATGAGTTCTAGTAGAAGATGAGTTCTGTAGAAGATGAGTTCTAATAGAAGAGGAGTTCTAGTAGAAGATGAGTTCTAATGAGTTCTAATAGAAGATGAGTTCTAGTAGAAGATGAGTTCTAGTAGAAGATGAGTTCTAGTAGAAGATGAGTTCTAATGAGTTCTAGTAGAAGATGAGTTCTAGTAGAAGATGAGTTCTAGTAGAAGATGAGTTCTTGTAGAAGATGAGTTCTAGTAGAAGATGAGTTCTAGTAGAAGATGAGTTCTAGTAGAAGATGAGTTCTAATGAGTTCTAGTAGAAGATGAGTTCTTGTAGAATATGAGTTCTAATGAGTTCTAGTAGAAGATGAGTTCTAGTAGAAGATGAGTTCTAGTAGAAGATGAGTTCTTGTAGAATATGAGTTCTAATGAGTTCTAGTAGAAGATGAGTTCTAGTAGAAGATGAGTTCTAGTAGAAGATGAGTTCTAGTAGAAGATGAGTTCTAGTAGAAGATGAGTTCTAGTAGAAGATGAGTTCTGTAGAAGATGTATATTCATGGAGTAGTTCTTTAACATGAATTTACTAATTACTAATTACTAATTACTAATTATTAAGAACTACACATTAGTTTTCTGACTAACTATTTGACCATTGACCAAGCTGACATTAAAATAACCGTGGGCACAATTTTTCTATAAAATTCATCGAAGTGATTTCACCGCTGGAAAACAGTGAAACATAATATTTTGGCCCTTCGTACAATATGGTTGTTAAATCTTATTATAAACTTTATTATCTGGGACTTTGGCTCAGTGCTTCCATCCAGTCGATGTCACAAGTGCCCCTTAATATGATTTATGAGCCAGGCAGATTTTTCACCACCTCTGTTTCATTTTCACGTTAGACAACATAACATGTAGAGCATTTCAAACAGTTTCAGAGAGCTGTGGCTAACTATCTATAATGGCTGTTTATTTTTACTTGAGTGAATTCAAATTAGGCTGATGGATTGTGATAACATCTAGGGCAGGTATACTTACTGTAGAAAAGGCTAAGTAAGAATATGAATCACTGGCCCTAAGGCGGGAGTGACAATAACCTATAAATAAAATGCATCACTTTACAGTTTATAAGAGAGCGGTTCCTTCAGCTTCACCCAGACTGACCTCCTAAACCCTGTTGATGAAGCATTCATCTACCATTGTGGATCACGCGTCTATATGGACCATACATCTACAGTCACCTCCATAATTATTGACATCCTTGATAAACATTAGCAAAAAATACTGTATAAATAATACAAATACTGAGCTATACTGCATGCAATTGATTTTGTTGTTGATTATATTTCTTATACTAATACAATTGCTCAGAGATGTATGCCGATGACTCAAGTTGTTTCTTAAGTCCGCAATCTGCTCATTTGGTAACCCATCAAAGGAACAGCACCAGACACTCCCTATCTAGGTGTGGACTGCAAACATTGGCAGACAGACACACAAACAGATATGTTGTACGTATCCGTTTTCAACTCCCGTCACTGATGGCTAACCCCCTTCAGATCATTGTTTTTGTCAACATTCAGTAAAAAAAATATTGTAATCACTGTCCCTGCAACATATGATTAAACAAATGAAGTATCTGCTGTATTAGTATCAGAATGTATTATGGATCCCCATTAGTTCCTGCCAAGGCAGCAGCTACTCTGCCTGGGGTATATTATGGATCTCCATTAGTTCCTGCCAAGGCAGCAGCTACTCTGCCTGGGGTTTATTATGGATCCCCATTAGTTCCTGCCAAGGCAGCAGCTACTCTGCCTGGGGTTTATTATGGATCCCCATTAGTTCCTGCCAAGGCAGCAGCTACTCTGCCTGGGGTTTATTATGGATCCCCATTAGTTCTTGCCAAGGCAAAAGCTACTTTTCCTGTGGTTTATTAAGGATCCCCATTAGTTCCTGCCAAGGCAGCAGCTACTCTTCTTGGTGTCCAGGAAAATTTAAGGCAACAGTATACAATATAATACAATTTTTAAACATTAAAATACATTTTACAACAGACTTCACAATACATTAAGTGTGTTCCCTCAGGCCACTACAACACCATCCAGGTGTACGTGTGTGTGTGTGTGTGTGTGTGTGTGTGTGTGTGTGTGTGTGTGTGTGTGTGTGTGTGTGTGTGTGTGTGTGTGTGTGTGTGTGTGTGTATGTATAGTGTGTGTGTATGTATAGTGTGTATGTATAGTGTGTGTGTATAGTGTGTGTGTGTGTGTGTTTTTAGTGTGTGTGTATAGTGTGTATGTATAGTGTGTGTGCATAGTGTGTATGTATAGTGTGTGTATAGTGTGTATGTATAGTGTGTGTGTATAGTGTGTGTGTGTATAGTGTGTGTGTGTGTGTGTATAGTGTGTTTGTACCTGTCTGTGTTTGTACCCGTGTGTGTTTGTACCTGTGTGTGTTTGTACCTGTGTGCGAGTTTGTACCTGTGTGAGTTTGTACCTGTGTGTTTGTACCTGTGTGTGTTTGTACCTGTGTATGTGTTTGTACCTGTGTATGTGTTTGTACCTGTGTGTGTGACTCTTCACAGTCCTTGCCATTCTATAAGGTTTATTTTTATCTGTTTTTAAATCAAATTGTACGTGAGTTACTTCATGTGCAATAGTTCCATGTAACCTTGGTTATATTTAATATTGTGCATCTCCCATAGTCTGTTCTGGCATGTCTTGTCCAAGCTGTGTGCTAGTAGTTTCAACAGACAGCTTGGTGCATTCAGCTTGTCAACACTTCTTACAAAAACAAGTAGTGATGAAGTCAATCTCTCCTCCACATTGAGCCATGAGAGATTGACATAACAGTTTACAATCCAGGGTTACTCCAAGCAGTTTAGTCTCCTCAACTTGCTCAATTTCCACATTATTCATTACAATATTTAGTTGACGTTTAGAGTGTATTGAATGATTTGTCCCAAATACAATGCTTTTAGTTAAAATAAGTTTTAGGACTAACTAATTTATTGCCACCCCTTCTGAAACTGACTGCAGCTCCTTGTTAAGTGTTGCAGTGATTTCACTCGCTATAGTAGCTGACTTGCATAGTGTTGAGTCATCCAAATACATAGACACATGGGATTTACACAGAGCCAGTGGCAGGTCATTAGTAAAGATTGAAAAAAAGTAAGGGGCCTAAACAGCTGCCCTGGGGAATGCCTGATTCTAGCTGGATTATGTTTGGAAAGGCTACCATTAAAGAACACCATCTGTGTTCTGTTAGACAGGTAACTCCCAATCCACAATATAGCAGGGTGTGTAAAGCCATTACATACATATTGCTCCAGCAGCAGACTAATGTCAAAAGTTGCACTGAAGTCTAACAAAACAGCTCCCACAATCTCTCAGCCAATCATCAGTTATTTGTGTAAGTGCTGTGCTTGTTTAATGTCCTTCCTTATAAGCATGCTGTTGTCAATTTGTTTACTGTAAAATAGCATTGTATCTGGTCAAACACAATTTTTTCCAAAAGTTTACTAAGGGTTGGTAACAGGCTGATGGTTGGCTATTTGAGCCAGTAAAGGGGGCTTTACTATCGGAAGGACTTTTGCTTCCCTCCAGGCCTTAGGGCACACACTTTTTTTAAGCCTGTATTAAAGAGTTGGCAAATAGGAGTGACAATACCGACCTCTATCATCCTCAGTCATTTTTTATTAATTTTTTAATTTTTAATTTTTTCTTGTCTTTCAAACTTTGGTCAGTTATACTGAGATGTGTAGGTTTCGGTGTTTGTTGCTGGCATGTCATGCCTAAGTTTGCTAATCTTGCCATTAAAAACATAATTAAAGTAGTTGGCAATATCTGTGGGGTTTGTGATGAATGAGCCATCTGATTCAATGAATGAGTTTGCCTTTTTTCCCAAAATGTAATTTAAGGTGTTCCAAAGTGTTTCACTATCATTCTTTCTATAATGTATCTTTGTTTCATAATAGACTTTACCCATGGTGATGGATGACAAATGGATGTTTCATGCATGCTACCACAATTTGTATACCCTAGTGGCAGAGGAAGCCATGGAAGGCCACTTTACAGTTTCTTCAACTGAGATTCATTTTAAAAAGTACAACGTTAATCCAGATAAAAAATGTATTTATTTTATCTACAAGAATCTGTAGGCGTGCTAATAATTTTGATACCTATCTTTAAAAAAAAAAACATATATTAATAAACAAAATCACTTTCTCTGAGAAATGGTATTAGTATAACATAATTGAACTGTCAAATTTTATTTTAGCATACAATATAGATAATTTATGCTAATATTTATCAAGGTGACAATAATTTGACTGGTGACTGTACATGTATATACTATATGTGTAGAGATCTATAAATAAACATTCTGTATATGTAGATATATATTAGTGATGTTAGTGGACCAATGATGTTAGAGGACCAATGATGTTAGTGTACCAATGATGTTAGAGGACCAATGATGTTAGAGAACCAATGATGTTAGTGTACCAATGATGTTAGAGAACCAATGATGTTTGTGTACCAATGATGTTAGAGAACCAATGATGTTTGTGGACCAATGATGTTAGAGAACCAATGATGTTTGTGGACCAATGCTGTTAGAGGACCAATGATGTTTGTGGACCAATGATGTTAGTGGACCAATGATGTTAGTGGACCAATGATGTTTGAGAACCAATGATGTTAGAGGATCAATGATCTTTGTGGACCAATGCTGTTAGAGGACCAATGATGTTTGTGGACCAATGCTGTTAGAGGACCAATGATGTTTGTGGACCAATGATGTTAGTGGACCAATGATGTTAGTGGACCAATGATGTTTGAGAACCAATGATATTAGTGGACCAATGATGTTTGTGGACCAATGATGTTAGTGTACCAATGATGTTTGTGGACCAATGATGTTAGTGGACCAATGATGTTAGTGGACCAATGATGTTAGAGAACCAATGATGTTAGTGGACCAATGATGTTAGTGGACCAATGATGTTAGTGTACCAATGATGTTTGTCGTCCAATCACGACAGTTAAAGTTCCATCTCATAAGCAAATAATGAAGTAGATCCGGAGTTGGCTGAAACTGGGGGCGGCTGACTAAATACCCCTCTCTGCAGACTCTTTCAATATTTCAGATTATCATCTGATGTATCTTTGAATCAAGTTGATGACCTAATCATAGACTGTTCTCTCTGCTTCCGCACGGCAAGCAGTACCGGAGCGCCAAGTCTAGGACCAAAAGGCTCCTAAACAGCTTCTACACCCAAGCCATAAGACTGCTGAACAATTAATCAAATGGCCACCTGACTATTTACATTGACCCCCCCTCCTTTTTGTTTTGTATACTGCGGCTACTCGCTGTTTATTATCTTTGCATAGTCACTTCACCCCTACCTACAAGTACAAATGACCTCTAACCTGTACCCCCACACACTGACTCTGTGCCGGTACCCCCTGTACATAGCCTTGTTATTGTTATGTTATTGTGTTACTTTTTTTTTGGTTGATTTATTTCTTGACTGTTCTTGAACTGCACTGTTGGTTAAGGGCTTGTAAGGAAGTATTTCACAGTAAGGTCTACACTTGTTGTATTCAGCATTTCACGGTAAGGTCTACACTTGTTGTATTCAGCATTTCACAGTAAGGTCTACACTTGTTGTATTCAGCATTTCACAGTAAGGTCTACACTTGTTGTATTCAGTATTTCACAGTAAGGTCTACACTTGTTGTATTCAGCGTTTCACGGTAAGCGTTTCACAGTAAGGTCTACACTTGTTGTATTCAGTATTTCACGGTAAGGTCTACACTTGTTGTATTCAGCATTTCACAGTAAGGTCTACACTTGTTGTATTCAGCATTTCACAGTAAGGTCTACACTTGTTGTATTCAGTATTTCACAGTAAGGTCTACACTTGTTGTATTCAGTATTTCACAGTAAGGTCTACACTTGTTGTATTCAGCGTTTCACGGTAAGGTCTACACTTGTTGTATTCAGTATTTCACAGTAAGGTCTACACTTGTTGTATTCAGCGTTTCACAGTAAGGTCTACACTTGTTGTATTCAGTATTTCACAGTAAGGTCTACACTTGTTGTATTCAGTATTTCACAGTAAGGTCTACACTTGTTGTATTCAGCGTTTCACGGTAAGGTCTACACTTGTTGTATTCAGTATTTCACAGTAAGGTCTACACTTGTTGTATTCAGCGTTTCACAGTAAGGTCTACACTTGTTGTATTCAGTATTTCACAGTAAGGTCTACACTTGTTGTATTCAGTATTTCACAGTAAGGTCTACACTTGTTGTATTCAGCATTTCACGGTAAGGTCTACACTTGTTGTATTCAGCATTTCACGGTAAGGTCTACACTTGTTGTATTCAGCATTTCACGGTAAGGTCTACACTTGTTGTATTCAGCATTTCACGGTAAGGTCTACACTTGTTGTATTCAGCATTTCACGGTAAGGTCTACACTTGTTGTATTCAGCATTTCACGGTAAGGTCTACACTTGTTGTATTCAGCATTTCACGGTAAGGTCTACACTTGTTGTATTCAGCATTTCACAGTAAGGTCTACACTTGTTGTATTCAGCATTTCACGGTAAGGTCTACACTTGTTGTATTCAGCATTTCACGGTAAGGTCTACACTTGTTGTATTCAGCATTTCACGGTAAGGTCTACACTTGATGTATTCGGCGCATGTGACAAATAAAGTTTGATTTGATTTGATTAAACCTAGAGGAGACTGGGATGGAATCATGTTGATGACATAATTAAACCTAGAGGAGACTGGGATGGAATCATGTTGATGACATAATTAAACCTAGAGGAGACTGGGATGGAATCATGTTGATGACCTAATTAAACCTAGAGGAGACTCGGATGGAATCATGTTGATGACCTAATTAAACCTAGAGGAGACTGGGATGGAATCACGTTGATGACCTAATTAAACCTAGAGGAGACTGGGATGGAATCATGTTGATGACATAATTAAACCTAGAGGAGACTGGGATGGAATCATGTTGATGACATAATTAAACCTAGAGGAGACTGGGATGGAATCATGTTGATGACCTGATTAAACCTAGAGGAGGATGGGATTGTGCTGTGAATATATCAGCTTTTCATAGCTACAGTATGCTAATGGCTGTGGATGGGCCAGGCAGTGAGCTGAACACAGGCAGTGAGCTGAACAGAGGCAGTGAGCTGAACACAGGCAATGAACTTTGTTTAATCGTCCATTCTGCAGCATCCGATGAAGAACATTAATCAATTATAAAATGCCAATTTGAGAAATTTGAAGAGAGCGTTCCAACACCTAGTTTCTATTACAGTATTACGGCGTAACTGGCATCTGTAAAATGAACAGACAGTAGTAGACATTTTAACATTTCTCTTTGTTTTCTGTGACGGGCAGAACCTAATTGTTCTACCATATGCTCCTAATAGCCAGGCAAACAAGTTAAATGTAGATCCCCAGAACAGAATTGTTCTACCATATTGCTCCTAATAGCCAGGCAAACAAGTTAAATGTTGATCCCCAGAACAGAATTGTTCTACCGTATTGCTCCTAATAGCCAGGCAAACAAGTTAGATGTTGATCCCCAGAACAGAATTTCTAAACAAAGAGGAGTTGTTGCTCCAAATCCACCCACTGAAATAAAGACTTCCTCTTTCTCTCAACACTGAATTTATCTGGCTCTCCTATAGCAGAATATTGATCTACACAAGGTGATGCCGACAGCGCCCGCCCACAACAAATGCTGTTGAGATATAAGAGATACTGAAAAATGACTCAAAAATAGGAAGGATTCGGTTTCCTGCAGTGTGGTGCAAAACTCTTTAAATGCTTGGGGAAAAATACAATTTGGAGGAGGGTAGAAACCCGAAACAACCAAAGTCAATTCCTCCATCCCTTGAGTCTGACCTGCTTCACATGTCAACGTCTCAAATGGCACCCTATTCCCTATATAGTGCCCTACTTTTGACCAGAGAACATGGATGGTATTACTTTCCCCTGACCCTGGACATGTTCTTAGAACACCTTTGCGTCATTCCAAGATGACGTTGCAGTACCAGCACTAACACTACTAATGGTACACATTCCATTTTAGAATCCCATAATTATGTTGCTATGGATGGAACTGCTACTCTCATTATTAAGGTGGCATGACTGGTTTCATAAAATATGTTACGAATGCCTTATTTAGGGCCTATACCCCCTTTACCGACTATTGTGTGTGATTTAAACAAACTATATGGGATGGCATTATTTATTAGCCCTCTATGTGAAAAGACAGACCAACCTAGTTTTGAATTAAAGTGGCTGTCATATCTAATCTGTCCTTTCTGATATCAGCTAGCCTACATGTCTGTCAGCTGAGGGGACATAACTGGCCTACTGTGATGACACAGAATGGTAGCAGATTCAGCTTCATGTCAGGGACCAGTGTTACGTTCGAGACCACCTACAGAAAGACTGGTTCAAGACCAAGACCAGAGCAAATAGAGTCCGAGTCAAGACCGAGACTGGAGGGGTGGGCGAGACCGAGTCAAGACCAAGACTAGAGGGGTGGGTGAGACCGAGTCGAGACCAAGACTGGAGGGGTGGGCGAGACCGAGTCAAGACCAAGACTAGAGGGGTGGGTGAGACCGAGTCGAGACCAAGACTAAGTCAAAGTGAGAACGGTTGCAAGAACACGACTTTCGATCATTATAGAATGCATTCGCCAAAGGCCACAAAATACAACTAAATGGATTTCTGCAAATATGTAAACACCACAGGAGTCCTCTTACATTTGAGAACTATACAGTCCTATTGATCAAACAAAGTCAGTTATGCATATTAACAACAACAAGATCAACAACTAATGCTAGCCAGAGCAAGATGAGCTAAAATCTAAGAAAGGAACATTAGATAAACCCTCTCAAACTTTTTCAGCTAGTTGGCCGTCAAAATTGCATTAATAAATTATGGGGAATTGTGGCCTCCTCACCCTTCTGCAGCTCGCCTGCCAATGCATGCTTGTCCAAACCAAGCACCCAAGCTAACTGGCTAAAGTTGGCTAGCTTGCTACTTCTAGACACAATTGAGAGGTTTGCCTGTTTACGTGTTATCTAAAGCGTGCTTGAGTAATGATCATTTATTTTTGTCATATTCAGCGGGTGTTACGCGTTTGTAAATTCATCAGTTGTTCTGCGCTCTGGCCCACTCAAACGAGAGTGCTCTGAAATCGGAGTAGATAGCCAGAGTGAATTTGCGAACACGAAGAGATATGCTAACTGGATAACAGTTGTTCAAGTACTTGCTAGCTAACAAAATGACACCTACATCTATAGGTGTGTATAGCCACCGAAAAACGATATGAGGGGAAAAAGGTCAGTCATTCACCCACTCCTGCAATGACATGACATCCTCTTAGTAGCTAACTAGCTAGCTATCTAGCTAACGTTAGACTCAGTGTTTTTAGTGCTACATAAATATATAAGTAGCCTATTAGCAGTGGTGGGCCGTCAGGGCCAGCAAGGCCTTCTCTGCTGGCCTAAACATCATCAGAATATAATTTTTTTTTTTAAATATATTTTCCCACAAATATGTATTAAATTATTCCCCAGAGTAAGAGTTATACTCTTCATTTCATAGCTTTCCTCTTGGTTGCACTGCTTCCAGCCCCAGGTTGAGATTTGGAGGGCTGGTCTTTATGTTAGATCTTTTATCCAATCATATTCAGCCATCATGTGTTGCCAGGGGTCTAAAATCTGCCCTCAGGCCTTCAGAATCAACAGTGCGGGCGCTTGTAGCTTATAGTGAATGGAAATGAAAATTTAGTGTCAACCAATCAGCTTTAGAGTTGGCTATTGTACGCCTGCTGGCTGGCTCCAGTGTTACACAGGAGCCAGCTAGCAGGCGTAGTGCGTGCACGTCTTTTGATTGGATTACCAATATTGAGAGGCAGGTCCTATGGGCAGGTCTATGCAGATCTAGGAAACTGAATTTGATAAACGAATTAATTTGCGTACTACTAAGCTGTTTTTTCAACCCACAATGGCGGAAGGAGGAGAAGATATCGATTTGGTCGAGGATATAATTATAACGCCATTCTCAAGGCGAACTTTTCAAGAAAAGTTAGACATTGTAAGGAGAGGTCGCCCGACGCCGACCAACAGCGCTATCAATGGCTCACAGGCTCCGAGAAGCACTGCAAACTGTACTGCTGGGAATGCCTATTATTTGCAAGTGATCGATTTGGTGTTTGGAGCCACACTGGCTTTGCAAACTTGAGTTGTCTAACCAAGGCAGCAACGAGACACCAAAGTACGGCTGGGCACTTACAAGCAATGGTGCTTTTGAAAATTTTTGGGGACACCGGAGTGGATCTACAGCTCAACGAACAAACGCGCAGGGCAACGGAGCTGCACAATGAAAAGGTGAAAGGAAATATTGAAAAGACTCATTGATTGTGTCATGTTTTTGGGTAAACACTGTTTACCCAAAAACGTCAATTTGTCAATTTCAAGGTGACGCAACGCCTGGTTATACTGCGTTTCTGTCTAAATGTATAGTTTCTAGAGCCATGGCATCATAATGATGGTAATAAGAGGTGGATTAATTCGGGTGGGACTGTGTAGTACCTCACTGAAGGCCCAGGCCCCAGGCCCACGGCACGCCACTGCCTATTAGCCACGTTATGACTGACTTGTGATCACTGCTCTTGCTAGTTTGATTGTTTTGACATTCCCTGCCTTAATTACATTCATCCGTTTTTGTCCAAAATATTGTGTCGTTGAAACCTAAAACACTGCATCCCGAATGGAGGCAGCAAACAATGTACCAGGCCAGCAGTGATTTTCAACCTGATAGCAATATTTTTTGGACTACCAAGAAATGTATTGGTGAATTATATTAATTATGCATTGAACTGCATCCATCTATTCCACCAACAATGCCTTAGTGCACTTCGTGGGATGCTGAGTCACATAGAACCTATTTTTAAAACCTCTTATAGAGTTGGTTTTGTAGCATAACCTGGGAATTTGATATTTTTTGACTGATTATTATGGTTTTCTGATTGTTTCATATATGCAAAGTAGTTAAAACACTGTCAGATCCACTTTAAACTTTAGGTCACAGTGAAATGTGAATATTTTTTGCAATGGAAAGTAATAGCTGTACATTTAGATTGGAAAATGCTTAATGGTTGTTTTTTGTGTTCTTATGATTGGGACCTACTGGCTTATTATGTTTGAGTTCATGGACTACTTATCCTTTAACATCAAGCTGTGTGTGACTGCTGTCTTTCCATCAGCCCTATGCAGTGGTGTAGTGGTACCTTGTGAAGTGGGTGTATTACAATGTTGCCATTGTATATTACAAAGTTCCCAAATGGCACGCCCAGCAAAGGAAAGGCACCCTGTGTGAAAAGTCCTATGTTTTCCTATGTTTTGTAATGTAACAGGCCCACAGTGGGTGGGCCTGTCAGGGCCTGGCTCCCCAGTGGCTGGGCCTGTCAGGGCCTGGCTCCCCAGTGGGTGGGCCTGTCAGGGCCTGGCTCCCCAGTGGCTGGGCCTGTCAGGGCCTGGCTCCCCAGTGGGCGGGCCTGTCAGGGCCTGGCTTCCCAGTGGGCGGGCCTGTCAGGGCCTGGCTCCCCAGTGGGCGGGCCTGTCAGGGCCTGGCTCCCCAGTGGGCGGGCCTGTCAGGGCCTGGCTCCCCAGTGGGTGGGCCTGTCAGGGCCTGGCTCCCCATTGGGCGGGCCTGTCAGGGCCTGGCTCCCCAGTGGGTGGGTCTGTGTCCACCCCATCCATGTCTACGCCCCTGATGCAAACAGCACATGATGACATTTGCGCATCAAAAATAGCCTACTATCCAATACTTCGGACTAAACGTTTTTCAATACCTGGTTTGCATACCCATTGTAGCCTTAGTTAGCATTTACTGTTAGTTATCATACAGGTGAAACATCTTTCCTACCCTACCGACTAGCGATGTGAGCTGCTCCTTGCCAAAACCAGCTGAGAGTTGCACACCCTTGCTGCCTGCAGATGATACTCTGCTGAAAATGGGCTATATGAGCAGGCGTGCATGTGAATATATGTCACGTGCTTTACGATTGTGTAGGCTACTTTGTGCATGATTTCTCTACTGTACTACATAATTATTACGTTTGCTGTCCTTTCAGAATCACAAACCTGTCACACACTGATGGCCTATAGGTTTGCGACTGCGCAAACATGTGTTTAACAGATATAAAAGACCGTTAAGATATTAATGTTTCAACAAAGGAGTGTATACATTTGGCCTGGCGAAGCAATATTATGCGCTGACTGAATGGAAGCTGATAATTATGAGGTTTTGTTTTTTTACTCCGCTGGTCTCAACTAATCTCGCGAAGAAATTAAGAGTTCTCACTGTCCGAAACCAAGTCAAGACCGAGTACAAATGTATCCGACACCAAGACAAGACCGGGACACTCAATATGTGGTCTCGAGACCAGACTTGAGTACTACAACACTGTCAGGGACATAACAGGAACACTATGATGACACACGATGGTAGCAGTTTCAGATGGATGTCAGGAACATAGCAGGAACACTGTGATGACACACAATGGTAGCAGTTTCAGATGGATGTCAGGAACATAGCAGGAACACTGTGATGACACACAATGGTAGCAGTTTCAGATGGATGTCAGGAACATAGCAGGAACACTGTGATGACACACAATGGTGGCAGTTTCAGATGGAAGTCAGGGACATAACAGGAACACTGTGATGACACACAATGGTGGCAGTTTCAGATGGAAGTCAGGGACATAGCAGGAACACTGTGATGACACACAATGGTGGCAGTTTCAGATGGAAGTCAGGGACATAACAGGAACACTGTGATGACACACAATGGTGGCAGTTTCAGATGGAAGTCAGGGACATAGCAGGAACACTGTGATGACACACAATGGTGGCAGTTTCAGATGGATGTCAGGGACACAGCAGGAACACTGTGATGACACACGATGGTAGCAGTTTCAGATGGATGTCAGGAACATAGCAGGAACACTGTGATGACACACGATGGTGGCAGTTTCAGATGGAAGTCAGGGACACAGCAGGAACACTGTGGTAGTAAACCATTATTCACGGTGGAGCTCCAAGACAAGTCTCTGAGGACGATACAAAGATAGTCCAAGGGGTGGATTAAAGGCCAGCAGCTATTCTAGGAATACTTGCACAAGCCTCTATTGAACTAAACTGTGTCTTGTACTGTAAGACTGTATAGTGTTCAAATAGAAATATGAATAGAAATCCAAAATGGATGGTGTTAGGAGATAGATGGGAGGGGTTGAATGGAGCTGAAGGTTGGGACTAATAACAACAAGATAACTCATGTAAAACATACCGTGCCCGTAAAACGTATATAGGTTCAGAACTTTTGTGAAAGAGTACAGTTTGAAAGATATGGTAAATAGAAATCAAACCGGATGGACATCAGAAATAGATGGGAGAGGTTGAGTGTAGAGGAAGGACAGGAGAAAAATATAACAAAATATACGTAACTCTTGTAAAATAGACTGTGTCCATAAAATGTATATAGTATGTATAAGCTGGAAATACAGGCCTAAGTGTTGTTGTCCATTAGTTTACTCCAATTAGGGGAGGGGGGGTAGGGTTAGAGGGTAATATATATATATACTGTACTGTATATACATATACTACTGTTCAAAATTTGGGGTCACTTAGAAATGTCCTTGTTTTTGAAAGAAAAGCTAATTTTGTGTCCATTAAAATAACTTCAAATTGAACAGAAATACAGTGTAGACATTGTTGATGTTGTAAATGACTATTGTAGCTGGAAACGGCTGATTTTTATGGAATATCTACATAGGCGTAGAGAGGCCCATTATCAGCAACCATCACTCCTGTGTTCCAATGGCACATTGTGTTAGCTAATCCACGTTGTGTTAGCTTTATCATTTAAAAGGCTAATTCATTATTAGAAAACCCTTTTGCAATTATGTTAGCACAGCTGAAAACTGTTGTCCTGATTAAAAAAGCAATAAAACTGGCCTTCTTTAGACTAGTTGAGAATCTGGAGCATCAGCATTTGTGGGTTCAATTACAAGCTCAAAATTGCTAGAAACAAATAACTTTCTTCTGAAACTCATCAGTCTATTCTTGTTCTGAGAAATGAAGACTATTCCATGCGAGAAATTGCAAAGAAACTGAAGATCTCGTACAACGCTGTGTACTACTCCCTTCACAGAACAGCGCAAACTGGCTCTAACCAGAATAGAAAGAGGAGTGGGAGGCCCCAGTGCACAACTGAGCAAGAGGACCAGTGCATTAGAGTGTCTAGTTTGAGAAACAGACGCCTCACAAGTTCTCAACTGGCAGCTTCATTAAATAGTACCCGCAAAACACCAGTCTCAACGTCAACAGTGAAGAGGCGACTCTGGGATGCTGGCCTGTGACCCAACACACCTCCAGGCTGTGTAAGGGCTATTTGACCAAGAAGGAGACTGATGGAGTGCTGCATCAGACGCCCTGGCCTCCACAATCACCCGACCTCAAACCAATTGAGAGATGAATTTGACCGCAGAGTGAAGGAAAAGCAGCCAAAAAGTGCTCAGCATATGTGTTAACTCCTTCAAGATTGTTGGAAAAGCATTCCAGGTGAATCTGGTTGAGAGAACGCCAAGCATGTGCAATGCATCGAGGCAAAAGGTGGCTACTTTGAAGAATCTCAAATATAAAATGTATTTTGATTTGTTTACACTTTTTTGGTTATACTATGATTCCATGTGTGTTATTTCATAGTTTTGATGTCTTCACTATTATAGTACAATGTAGAAAATAGTAGAAATAAAGAAAAACAAATGAGTACAAACTACTGTAGGTGTTCTAAAACTTTTGACCGGTAGTGTCCTCGTGTACTGTACCTGTATTTATGTTTATTGACTGCTATTCAGAAAACCTCTTTCGAATGAAAAGGATGGATAGAAAATATAAAAACAGCAATATTTCCACAAGATAAGATAAGATATGCAACTGAATTGAAATTGAAATTTAACTAGAAAAAAAAAAAAGCTAAGATAGGAAAGATACAATAAATCTAAATAAATAAATTGAATCTAAATAAAACAAGGAAATAGAAAAGTAATAATATACATGACAGGAAATACAAAATAATGGAAATGACTGGGGAACATCATCGTTGCTATGTGCAGAACATTTGGCTGGTCATTTTCCAGGCATGAACAATTCAGGACATTTCAGCGGGGGAGGTCTTGGCACAGAAATGACTCATAAAAATGCAAATTGGTAATCAAGTCAGACATGGGTAGCAAGGATACTGTTAATGTTCACACAAAGCACACTTAATCTGATACACCCTGATAGACTCTTTACCATCTCACACTCCCGAAAAAAACATCCTTGTGTCACCGAGATGAGACAACCTTTCCAAAGCAACATTTTCATCGTAGTTGCTTATTTTAGAAGACTGTCTTTTTACTTTACGTGCCCCCTCTTGTTTAGTACCCCCTCTGCATAGCGAATGTTGTGCTTTATCTCCTCTCAAAAAATATCTGACATTTAAATTCACAAGCAGGCCTCAGATAATCTGCAATATTCATCTTCCTCCACTGACGTATTGAGAATTGTGTAGACTATAAATGGAGAATGCATGACATCATCCTCCTTTCTGGTTTTAGGTCGACTTCATTAAGGTAAGTGAGAATATTGCGCTGCGATTGAATAGAACATCAATTAGACGATAAAAAGAACATTGGGTTCCGCATGAAGCACCTATTACCATAACACAGTTCCTTTTCTAGTCAATAATCTACAATATTCCCAACATTTCACCTTTTCTTCTACATTTGAGGAATACGCTGTGTCTGCAATTTCCGTTATGGTTTATAGCAAAACTACACCTTGCTTATCACTTGATACACATAATAACATAAAGCCTTTTCAAAGAAAGCATGGTGGTTACATGGCGGCCTAAGGCTCTGTTCTGATTTAAGCATGAAAACGTGGCCCATAAAGTCTAACTACAAAGAACAGCTCTACTAACACACAGCCTTATAGGTTCCACTAAATGCAGGTGAACAGCAGTGATATTGGGAAGGGGTGGTACTGTATGTAGCTAGTTATCTTATCATATATCTAGTTAGCTTTTGCCTATACAACTGCCCTGTCTTTTCTGGAATCTTCGATGACGGAATGTTAAAATGATTTATGCTAGCGGTAAATGCCACAAATTACGATCTTCTGGTTTTACAATTGGTGTAATTGTTTTTCCAACGAATAAGGATGAAAACGAATCATTCATAAAACATACAAACTATTGATCGAGTGTCAATCACACAAGCAGTGACAGTCACTCGATCCTGATAGAGAGAAGTGTGAGCTCACCTTGACAAGTTCATAGTGTTGGATCCCATTGATCCCCACATCTGGGTCAAATGCAGAGGGCACGGGGTATCGGGTGTTGATGGCTGTGTTCTCTGGGATGGAGATGTTTATTACGGTGGACTGGAAGAGTGGAGCGTTGTCATTGATGTCCTCAATCAGGAACCGGATCTTGACCAGACGGAAGATCTCGTCGGGCAGAACGGCAACCTCGATCTCGTAGAAGCAGCGCTTCTCGTTGAATACTCCCGAGCAGAGCTTCTCGCGGTCGATGCGATGAGCCGTGGTGAAGATCTCCCCAGTGTTGGCCTCTACCCTCACCAAAGGCACATCGCCCGTTTTGTAGACAGGCTTAAACTGCAGTGGAGAGGACAGCTTGAAGTCAGGGTCAAGGTTCAGATCCAAGTCCTTCCGCAGGTTCCCGATGCGGACATTCTCGGGCTGCTCCTCCCTCACCGTGTAGTCCTTCTCTTGGGCCAAGGACAGCATGACCAGGCAGGTGAGCAACACCACCAACACATGAGCCTGACCTGATATGTCCATAATCATAGAGGATGGGAGCTTTCCTTGTAAGGATGCAACTCTGTCAGAGAGAGAGACAGAGAGAGACAGAGAGAGACAGACAGACAGACAGACAGACAGACAGACAGACAGACAGACAGACAGACAGACAGACAGACAGACAGACAGACAGACAGACAGACAGACAGACAGACAGACAGACAGACAGACAGACAGACAGACAGACAGACAGACAGACAGACAGACAGAGAGAGAGGGAGACCGACAGAGAGAGAGAGAGAGAGAGAGAGAGAGAGAGAGAGAGAGAGAGAGAGAGAGAGAGAGAGAGAGAGAGAGGGGAAGATAAATTATCTTGTTACTGTAGAAGTTACATGATACCCAGGTTACATCTGAAAATGGCACCTTATTCCCTGTATAGTGCACTACTTGTGACCAGAGCTCTATGATCAAACACAGTGCACTATATAAGAAACAGAGTTCTATTCCAGACTCAGATCCATATATTCTGACTGTAATTAGTATGATTCTCCCTAATGGAGAGGGTTGAACTTGACCTATCAACCTAACTAGCTCTGAGCCTGCATATCTCCAATGTCTTTGAGAGCAAATTAACAGCAGTTTTACACAATTAACCTTTGACGACACCTCTGGTTGAACACAAAGACATGAAAAGGTTATTAGTTCACATATTCCATCAATCCGTTACATTGAGGTAATCAACCAATTCATATTTTCCTCGCCGGAGGAGATCATCATTGGCGTAGTCAATAGACAACCTTGCATGAATGTTTGATGAGTTTAGCTGGCGTGAGGTAGTACGTTTGCCACATGAGTTGACCTTTGCGGTGTCATCAGGTTTACAAAGATACGTAGCTTGGGAATCAGTCAGATCATCACGAGCAGGAAACATGGGAAAACACTTAAGATTTGTCCCTGGTCAAAAGTACTACGTATGTGCACTGTATAGGCTCCCGAGCGGCGCAGCGGCCTCAGTGCTAGAGGCGTCACTACAGACCCTGGTTCGATCCCTTGCTGTATCACAACTGGCCGCTATTGGGAGTCCCGCAGGGCGGCGCACAATTGGCCCAGCATCGTCCGGGTTAGGGGAGGGTTTATGATGAAGAATATGTTCTTAACTGACATTCCTAGTTAAATAAAGGTTAAATAAATCAATCATAATATATATATATATAGGGAATAGGGTACCACTTAGGATGCGGACGACATCCACCTTCCATGCTGAGCCATAGATTAGAAATACATTGCTCATTAACTCACAGCCTCATTTACTGAGTATCTAAAAAAACATAAAAACAATAACATGAAAGATTACATGAATGCCCAGCCATATGAAAACACTATGTTCTGCATAATAATGAATTGACACATTACGAAAGCCACCATGTCTCACATTAGAATATTATAATCATACAATGTAATCATTAACATTAGATGATAGAGTTTTCTCTAACATGCTCTGTGTATTGTTATTAGATAGCAAATAAGGGCTCTGACTGATCTCTCTCTCTCTATCATTAAGCCCATGGTAAAATTAGTAAATAGTCAATAGTAAATCAACAGCCTATGGATTTCAGCACCATCTGACAGTATCAATATATCAGTGTTTTCTTATTTTATGCCAGTTTGCTTGATCGGTAGATCCACCAATTATATCAAAGCTTTGTGTGCTAAAACCTGGCTAGGGGGCAAAGGTCCCTGTTGCCAAAACCAAACTAGGCCATCCAAAGAGGGACCGTGGAGATATGAGGCAGTTGCTCTGCTTGTTATAGCAAGAACAACTTTCAGGTTATTAGGATTAGAATTTATGCTAACACTATACTTTAAAATGTTATTTATTTAACTTGTATTTATCCAGGAAGTTCCAATTGAGGTCTCTTTTTACAAGGGAGACCTGGACCAAGGGGAGACTTAAAGTCTGCAGGTATAATGTTCATTGTGATGCAGTTGTGATGTATTGTAACACTTGTCATGAGGACCAGTCTTTTCTTAAAGAATGCAGCACCCTTCATTGCTGGCTCAGTAACACACAATTTAAAAAATATATATTTTTTAAAACTTTAGTATCAAGAAATATTCAAAAACTTTGGAACGTTTTCTCTACCACTCCATTAGGACAGGGATAGTAGTGATTTTTTATTAACGATCAACCCATTTCCAGGCTCCCTTGTCTGGTGAACATACTAGAATCATTGGTCAACAAACAGCTATGTTATTATCTATCTGTAAGCGGTGTTCTTAATGTGAACCAATCTGGATTCAGAACCAAAACATAGCACTACTACGGCTGCCATGCTTGTTGTAAATGATATTGCAAATGCCTTGTGTTGTCATGTTTGTAGACTTGGCCAAAGCTTTTGATACTGTAGACCATGTTATTATGTTGAATAAGCTGTTCTCTATAGGGTAATATAGACCATGTTATTATGTTGAATAAGCTGTCCTGATAAGGTACTGTAGACAATGTTATTATATTGAATAAGCTGTTCTCTATAGGGTAATATAGACCATGTTATTATGTTGAATAAGCTGTCCTGATAGGATACTGTAGACCATGTTATTATATTGAATAAGCTGTCCTGATAGGATACTGTAGACCATGTTATTATATTGAATAAGCTGTCCTGATAGGATACTGTAGACCATGTTATTATATTGAATAAGCTGTCCTGATAGGATACTGTAGACCATGTTATTATGTTGAATAAGCTGTTCTCTATAGGGTAATATAGACCATGTTATTATGTTGAATAAGCTGTCCTGATAAGGTACTGTAGACAATGTTATTATATTGAATAAGCTGTTCTCTATAGGGTAATATAGACCATGTTATTATGTTGAATAAGCTGTCCTGATAGGATACTGTAGACCATGTTATTATATTGAATAAGCTGTCCTGATAGGATACTGTAGACCATGTTATTATATTGAATAAGCTGTCCTGATAGGATACTGTAGACCATGTTATTATGTTGAATAAGCTGTCCTGATAGGATACTGTAGACAATGTTATTATATTGAATAAGCTGTCCTGATAGGATACTGTAGACCATGTTATTATGTTGAATAAGCTGTCCTGATAGGATACTGTAGACCATGTTATTATATTGAATAAGCTGTCCTGATAGGATACTGTAGACCATGTTATTATATTGAATAAGCTGTCCTGATAGGATACTGTAGACCATGTTATTATATTGAATAAGCTGTCCTGATAGGATACTGTAGACCATGTTATTAAAATTGAATAAGCTGTCCTGATAGGATACTGTAGACCATGTTATTATATTGAATAAGCTGTCCTGATAGGATACTGTAGACCATGTTATTATATTGAATAAGCTGTCCTGATAGGATACTGTAGACCATGTTATTATATTGAATAAGCTGTCCTGATAGGATACTGTAGACCATGTTATTATATTGAATAAGCTGTCCTGATAGGATACTGTAGACCATGGTATTCGGTTGAATAAGCTGTCCTGATAGGATACTGTAGACCATGGTATTCGGTTGAATAAGCTGTCCTGATAGGATACTGTTCTCTATAGGGTAATATACGTAGACCATGTTGAAAAAGCTGTCCTCTCTGACAAAACTCAGGCCATCACGGTAGATGGATCAAATCGGAGTTCCTTGAGTTACAGAAATGGGTGCCCCAAGGCTCAGTACTCGGCCCACTACTGTTTACAATCAATATAAATAACATTGGTAATGCTGTAAAAAAAATATATATTGATTTGTATGCAGATGATACAGTGTTGTATTCCATTGCTCCATCAGTTGACCAAGCCTTTTCACATTTGAAGTCTGATTTTCAACCACAGCAGAGATCACGATTGGATCTAAAGTTGGTGCCAAATGCAAACAAACCAAAATGCATGTTTGTTTTTCTAGGTCCCATCATTCCAGATTTAAATGCATTTGTAATGACTAGTTTGAACGGTACACAAATTGAGCGCGTTCCTTTCTAAAAAGATGTTGGTATCTGGTTTGATGACAAACTGTCATTTAAAAAACATTTCACTGAGCTGGTTATGAAGTTGAAGTTCATGGTTCGTTTCTTTTACAGAAACAAAGCTAAATGTCTGACTTTAGTTAATAGGAAGCATATTGTCCAGGACACTAAAATTATTTTTCAATTTTCGCCTAAAATGACATATCCAAATGTAACTGCCTGTAGCTCAGGATCTGAAGCAATGATATGCATATTCTTGATTCCATTTGAAAGGAAACACTTTGAAGTTTGTGGAAATGTGAAATGAATGTAGGAGAATATAACACATTAGATCTGGTAAAAGATAATACATATTTTTTTAACCATCATCTTTCAAATGCAAGATAAAGGCCATAATGTATTATTCCAGCCCAGGCGCAATTTTGATTTTGGTCACTAGATGGCAGCAGTGTATGTGCAAAGTTTTAGACTGATCCAATGAACCATTGCTTTTCTGTTCAAAATGTTGTGTCAAGACTGCCCAAAAGTGCCTAATTGGTTTATTAATAACTTTTCAAGTTCATAACTGTGCACTCTCCTCAAACAATAGCATGGTATTATTTCACTGTAATAGCTGCTGTAAATTGGAAAGTGCAGTTAGATTGACAAGAATTTAAGCTTTCTGCCAATATCAGATATGTCTGTGTCCTGGGAAAATGTCTTGTTACTTACAACCTCATGCTAATTGCATTAGCGCACATTAGCTCAACCGTCCCGCGGGTGGGACACCGATCTGTAGAGATCCTTTTAAGAGGTTTTTAATGTCTATTATAGATTATGGAGGTATTATCTATATGCATGCAGCAGCAACTACACTTAAAACACTAGATGCTGTTTTCCATTGTGCCCTTAGGTTTTCTACTAGTGACGGTTATAAAACTCACAATTGGGCCCTTAGGTTTATTACTGGTGACGGTTCTAGAACTCACCATTGGGCCCTTAGGTTTATTACTGGTGACGGTTCTAGAACTCACCATTGGGCCCTTAGGTTTATTACTGGTGACGGTTCTAGAACTCACCATTGTGCCCTTAGGTTTATTACTGGTGACGGTTCTAGAACTCACCATTGTGCCCTTAGGTTTATTACTGGTGACGGTTCTAGAACTCAGCATTGTGCCCTTAGGTTTATTACTGGTGATGGTTCTAGAACTCACCATTGGGCTCTTAGGTTTATTACTGGTGACGGTTATAAAACTCACCATTGGGCTCTTAGGTTTATTACTGGTGATGGTTCTAGAACTCACCATTGGGCTGTTAGGTTTATTACTGGTGATGGTTCTAGAACTCACCATTGTGTTTTGTATCAAAAAGTGGGTTGGACCTCTTTGTATGTAAGGAGAGAGAGCAGTATTTTCTTGTGTTTATCTACAAAGCACTCATGCAGAAACTTCCTGTGTATCTATCATCATTAATTCAATTTAGACTTAGAAATTACCAAACCCAGTCTCAGGCTTGGATAACACTGGAGGCCCCTTCGGTCTCCACAGAGTTGGGTAAAGCAGCTTTTTTTTTTTTGGCCCCCTTCATGTGGAACAACTTCCAGAGCTCTCAGAAATGAGATGTTCTGCTCCCCCTTAGTCAGTTCAGAGTGATGATCAGAGACCACTAAGTTGATAAATGTGTCTGTTATTCTTAATATGTTTTGTAATTGTGTATATTGTATGTGTTTGATTCATTTTTGCAGGGCTCATCTGTAAAAGAGACCGTAGTCTCAATACGACTTCCGTAAAATTCATGACCCCTTTTTAATGTCAAACCTGGCAAGACATCTTAAATAAATAATACATAACCCCACACAGCTGTACTACACTGGGGTTAAATGTGGATATCTGAGGAACTGTCTTCAATAACGGTTAGCTTTTCAAAGTTATTTTGAATAAATCCCAACAATTTACATCCAATCACGAACATATGAATGTGTTATTCATGTCCCACTGCATTCCAGGCCTACCCATCTGATCTCTGAGCATTTACAATAATCTTTATAGGAGATTTAGACAGCCACAACACATTGGTTAGGAGGTAATAAAGAGAGTATCAATCAGCCTTTCATTTCCCTTCCCAGCGTCGTTATTTAATATCCATCACAGAGATTATGCACAGCTGTGCTGAGAAGCGCTCCGTGAACGCCTTATGAAAACGCTACATAAGGACAGAGCTAGTATACTGTCTTGAGAAGAGATCTATAACTACTGTATTAAAACTTTACAATAGAGACATTTTACAATTGAGATGATGGTGACATCCAAATGCCATAATAGCATCTCAAAAGTAGAAAAGAAAAATGTATTAAATATATTTTTTTTAAATATTGAATTTAACTTGTTTGGAATCAGCCAGAATGGCAACATGTTTTATTGTTGCATCCTATGATCTTATTTGACATTTTTTCAACCAGAGGACCTTCTAACTCTCCTCCTATTGTCTAGCCTAGAGGTTAGAGACTACAAGGTGAATAATTATGTCGTTGTGCCCTTGAGCAAGGCACTTAACCCTAATTGCTCCTGGAAGTTTCTCTGGATGACTAAAATGTCAAATGTAAATCTTCCTGATGAAGAACTCAGGTGAGACTCATTATAGGGTTAGGTTTAGACTCATTATAGGGTTAGGTTTAGACTCATTATAGGGTTTTAGGGTGAGACTCATTATAGGGTTAGGTTTAGACTTATTATAGGGCTTTAGGGTGATACTCATTATAAGGTTAGGTTTAGACTCATTATAAGGTTTAGACTCATTATAGGGTTAGGTTTAGACTCATTATAGGGTTAGGTTTAGACTCATTAGAAGCCTGTTGGGTTAGAAAAACATGGCTGACGGGATCTACATGACAGACATCCATTTGAAGGTGACTCTCTGCAGTCGGGATCCCAATAAAACTGTGTTGTGATGTCATATGAATGAAACACTGCATGGGGGTGGGGGTTTGTTTGACTTTGAAGTTGGCACCTTTCCTAGAGAGAAAGAAGGGTTCATTACTATTCACTATGCCACGTGTGAAGAGAAGTCCAAGGCTGAACCAAGCCATGGATAATGTTAAACACTCTCTTCAAAACTATACATTGGATCTAATGGGATTGACCAATGAGCTTCAATTTTTACAATTGCAAAACATGTACAGTTTGGCAATGAAGAATAGGGAAAATAATGTAGAGATTTTTTTTTTACGTTTCAATGTCAATCAAGCAGAACATCTTTCCATGCAAACATTTCACTAGATTCCAGAAAAAGTTATTTTGAGGCGTAGACAAGAGGTTTAATACAGCAGACAACTCTGCTTCTCTCCTCTCTCTGGAGACAGAGCTGAGCAAGGGGGGGGGGGGGGGGGGGGCTAGTAGCAGACAGCTCCTGGATCACTTTACATGGCAATATGATGGACAGGCCAGTCGGGCAGGGTAGTATTATCAGACTGACCTGTGGAAGAGCAGAGGGGGGGAAACACCTTCACCTTCCCAAAGAATCTATTGATCTGGCATCTTAAACGGAAGTTTGATGGAGTGACTCCAGAAATGGAGTAGCAGCAGCAAACTTCTCTATCCAAAAACCTGTGGTGTGGGTGTCCATGGATATACAGTACCAGTCAAAAGTTTGGATACACCTCACTGCAGGGTTTTTCTTACATTTTTACTATTTTGTAGAGAATGCCAATAGTGTGCAAAGCTGTCAAGGGAAAGGGTGGCTAATTTGAAGAATCTCAAATATAAAATATATTTTGATTTGTTTAACACTTTTTTTGGGGTCTCTACATGATTCCATGTGTTATTTCAGTTTTCATGTCTTCACTATGATTCTACAATGTAGAAAATAGTAAAAATAAAGAAAAACCCTGCAACGAGGTGTGTCCAAACTTTTGACTGGTACTGTACATTAAGAGATATTTCTTAATGCATTGCAAAATGGACTTGCAAAGGGTCACAATCTTGGTAACTCCAGGCTCTATCTCTCCTGGTTTCATTGATCGTCGACAGACTGGCAGACAGACAGGTTTATTGTCAAGATCTATTCAGTCTCCCTTTAAAAGATCTACAGCCTTGAAGTTTCCTTATCTAGTTGTCACAAGAGGAATAATGGTAGATTTCTCTTGACTGAGTAATGACTTTGGTCTTCACAGCTGGGGCAGATGAAATTCCAAATGCCAAAGGGGTTCCTGCTGATAAGAATGAACCATTGTAAAATAGCTAAATCATATTTACTCTTCGGTATTTGTGTTCAGCTAAGACAAATGTCCATATGTCTTAATTCTTCAGTCAAATTTGTGAAAAATCTAATTTAGAACCTAGTGTACAGTGAATGCTTCAATCATATATCAATCCCAAGGGAAAATAAATCAAACATTTCAAATTTCCTTCACATTATTTTCTAGTTATAAATGTCAACACGATGAGATAATAATCAAAATAATGTATGTTTAATATAATAAAGAAGACTTCAAGATATTCCATACAGCATTAACAAATCACCAACACAGATGTGATAACTTCACATAAATTGGCATGAAAATCCTTCACATCTTGTCACGTCAGTTAATCTGATATTACTGTAAATCCCTCTAGAGGGCAGTAAAGGGACGTGTTAGTTAACTACACATGGAATACTACCAGAGCCAATATAAAGATCACTATCATTTGACCCTCTCATGCTACAGTAAAATAAGGAATATTTAGCTAACATTTGCTTTATTCAAACGTTTGATTGGATAGTCAAATAACTCTTGGTAGCTATTGAGAGTAGTGAATAGTATTAGTTCAATATATATATATATATTTTTCTGTTTGCTTGCTGTGCCCTTTCCTAGAATTCTCGAGAAACCATTTGTTTGGTAACCAGTATTTTTTACATCTATGCATTTGGAGAAAAAAAAAGTTCAGTGCTGCAGGATTAAATAAAACATGGTTGTTGTGTTAGCCAAATAGTCGATGAAGACTATACTGTTAAATAAATATATTACACACCAATTGATACCATAATTGTTCATGTGTTTTGACGGTGGCCATGCTCTATGATACAGACATTACATTACGAAAGGTGCAAATGATTCCGTATCGTTCTGAATCATTGTGGAAGTTAGGCTACTGAAACATAATGTATGTGACAATACAATTCAAATACAATGATAGTTAAAATTGTATCGTCACATGCACAGGTACAATGAAATGCTTAACTTGCATGCTCTACCCAACAGGGCAGTAATTAATATCAACACAGGTATAGCTAATAATATATATATATATATAAGAAAAACACAATAAACAGTAAATAAGATAGAACACTATATACAGGGTCAGTGCCAATACCAAATGTACAATGTGCAGGAATAATAGAGTATTTCAGGTACATACATATAGGAGGATATTAGGAGAAAGTGATTGGTATTATTAATCATAATATTAATAATAATATTAATAATAAGGGGAAAGAGGAGAGTGATTCATAACTACATTTTGAAGCATGTGACTGAAGAATCATTGTTTTGGACACTATTGCTATAGCTTCAGCAGCTATAAAACCATAATGCAATGTAAAAACCAACTGCTTATCAATTTGTGAACTTGTAAGAGGCAACACCAGTAAAATATAAAACTGCACATCCAGGTGAAATACTCAGGTGTCATACTTAATTAGCAGAATAACAGTTTATCATTCAACTAAGCAATGGTTAGTTACCACAACTAAGGACAACTAAGCAATGGTTATTTACCACAACTAAGTACAACTGGTTAGTTACCACAACTAAGGACTACTAAGCAATGGTTAGTTACCACAACTAAGGACTACTAAGAAATGGTTAATTACCATTGAAGAATAGTTTATCATTCAACTAAGTAATGGTTAATTACCACTACTAAGTAATGGTTAATTACGACAACTAAGTACAACTGGTTAGTTACCACAACTAAGGACTACTAAGCAATGGTTAGTTACCACAACTAAGAACAACTAAGCAGTGGTTAATTACCACAACTAAGGACTACTAAGCAGTGGTTAATTACCACAACTAAGGACTACTAAGCAATGGTTAATTACCACAACTAAGGACAACTAAGCAGTGGTTAGTTACCACAACTAAGGACTACTAAGAAATGGTTAATTACCATTGAAGAATAGTTTATCATTCAACTAAGTAATGGTTCATTACCACAACTAAGTACAACTGGTTAATTACCACAACTAAGGACTACTAAGCAATGGTTAGTTACCACAACTAAGTACAACTGGTTAGTTACCACAACTAAGGACTACTAAGCAATGGTTAGTTACCACAACTAAGGACTACTAAGCAATGGTTAGTTACCACAACTAAGGACTACTAAGAAATGGTTAATTACCATTGAAGAATAGTTTATCATTCAACTAAGTAATGGTTCATTACCACAACTAAGTAGAACTGGTTAATTACCACAACTAAGGACTACTAAGCAATGGTTAGTTACCACAACTAAGTACAACTGGTTAGTTACCACAACTAAGGACTACTAAGCAATGGTTAGTTGCCACAACTAAGGACTACTAAGCAATGGTTAGTTACCACAACTAAGGACTACTAAGCAGTGGTTAATTACCACAACTAAGGACAACTAAGCAGTGGTTAGTTACCACAACTAAGGACAACTAAGCAGTGGTTAGTTACCACAACTAAGGGCAACTAAGCAGTGGTTAGTTACCACAACTAAGGGCTACTAAGCAATGGTTAGTTACCACAACTAAGGACTACTAAGCAATGGTTAGTTACCACAACTAAGGACTACTAAGCAGTGGTTAGTTACCACAACTAAGGACTACTAAGCAGTGGTTAGTTACCACAACTAAGGACTACTAAGCAGTGGTTAGTTACCACAACTAAGGACAACTAAGCAGTGGTTAGTTACCACAACTAAGGGCTACTAAGCAGTGGTTAGTTACCACTACTAAGCAGTGGTTAGTTACCACAACTAAGGACAACTAAACAGTGGTTAGTTACCACTACTAAGGACTACTAAGCAGTGGTTAGTTACCACAACTAAGGACAACTAAGCAGTGGTATAGGCCTACATTTGAATGTATATAAAACTAAGTTTATGAACACTTCTAAACAAGTTAAGCTCCAAACACTAAAGCCTTATCAATCTCTGTTAGCCTAGACTGCAGTCCAAAACAATGATCAGAAAACATTGTTCTAAGAGTAAATTCAGGCATGTCATCTAAGTCAGGAAATCATTAACCAATCAATCTGGATAACATCCGCGAATAAAATATGAATAGCCTCCATTGTATCATATAAGGTATAGGCCTATGGTTAGTTGGATAATCAAATCGACCTAAGCTTCAATAACAGTATGTCATCGCCTGATGTGTTAGAGGCTATGTGGAGAGATGGAGACTGACGGATCTATTGACCAGTGAATCCCCTCAACAAAATTAAGCACCGGGAACGTTGAGCATGAATATGGTGCCTTAGCTTCCCTTATAGCCTATTGCGTGTAGTTTCCGAGCATGGAGTGTATGGATACTGTGTTTGTTATACAGCATGTGTGTTCCTCAAGAGCACTAATCAGTCCAATATAAAATAATGGACCTACTAGCAATGCTAATGGGATAGAGGATGATGCCCCCGAAGTTGAAAGCTGCCTGCCAGTCTCTGTGTGCATTATCCATAATGCTATTGGCCAGGGAGTTCTGGCTTAGTTATTAGGATACTCATTAACCGCCATGTGGGTTAGCAGCGTGGTTAAGGTTAGGGTTAGGTGACTGTGCCAGCTAGTGACCACTCTGCGATTCCTGACGAAAAACGCTAACTTGCTTATTAATAAACATGCAGTCAAAAAACTCACCTGTCGAAAAGTATGCAGTAGCCTAGCTTGCCCATCTTAAACATTTAATTTGAAAACAATGTAGCTATATTGACTATGCACGGATTGAATAACTCATGACCGACCGACAATAATGGTCATGCGACAGCTATGGTTGAAAAGTATAGTGAGTAATACCCTATAGGCTGCTTGAAGAAAATATAAATGTTTTGAAATAGGTCGTGACCATAACTATAACGGCGTCCACTATAGCTACGATGAACTGAATGTTTTTTTTTTGCACTATGGATGGTGTGACTGACCAAATCCGATGCGTAAAGACATGGCGCAATGGGGGTCCTCGTTTTAACACTGAATGCGATTATTGTGATTTTATCTATAAATTATTTGATAACATTATGGTGGCATGCCTGCAACCCCAGTTATCGAGGGATGCGAATCAACTGCGATGCGGCAGATGGTCGGCAGGTTTGCGTAAATTGGTGGTAAATTCGGATTCCTTTAGCGATACCGACATCATAAAGTATTTTCCTCTATATGGGTTAAACAATTTCCTCTTAAAATGTACATAACATTTCCATATGACATGAGACATTGACAACTTGTAGGCTGGTATTGAGAATTAAATAAGCTAATAATATAAATTCATGTTGTTAGCTATTTGTTTTACTTGACTCTAGTGATGATATTAATAATGCTTACCTTATATCCCTTCGAACAGAATATGTAAAATCAATCGCAATTCCCGTCACGTAGCGACATCACTGCTTTAGAAGTGCCATATAATTACACTGAAGTGGAATAGGGGAGAGAAAAAGATCCTCTTCGGGTAGCGGGAATCAAATAAAACGCAAATCAATAGGGTTATCCGCTACAGAAAATGATCCATGTCCTAAAAAAGTCTATGGTCCACATTCGAAAGGCAAAAAGAGCATTGCTTGCAGAATAACTTTGTAACTCGAAGAGCCGACGTAATTCCTCTTCAGATATCTTGACTTAAGCGTGGTTCAATTACGGGCGGCAGGAGAGATGCTGATGGTCCAAGTTGATTGATTCACATGAAATAGCCCTAGCCCTACGTGTGTGTGTTTTTTAAAAATGTTTTCTCCTGAAAACCACTTGCATGGAAGACCGTTTCACTGAGCATGTGTTAAAGCTTTTTTAACAAGCGCATAAACTTCCATCCAAGAGCGCGCAAAAAATTAAACAGTTTGGTACGATGTCTGAAAACTTCAGTTCTGACAGCACTGTTTTCATTTTTGTAAAGGTTATTATACAGCAACAAAAAAAAATAACACATAAATGAACTGTAGCCTGGGTAGTGTTCTGTCCCCCAACGGAGTTTGGGTGAAAGTGTTCCTTAGTGCGGCATCACTTACAGTGGGGCTGACGGTATGCTGTATCAGTGTGCTAAGCTGTGCCTAGTTGTCTCAGTAGTATTGTATGAATCCGATCCCTCAGTACTGCCCACCTCTCTGCCTCCGACTGACATCACTGTGAGAGGAGGAGCCTACAGTAAATAATACAGCTCCCATCTTCTCCCATCCTCTTAAAGCTGCACTGTAAACAGGAGATCCCTGCATTGTTTTAGCTGGGTGTGTAGAGTACAGTGTTGACCACCACAAGCACCACAAGATACATCGGCTCTGCTGTAGCGTAGCCTAGCCTGGCACCAATAACTACCTGAGAAAGAGGGGGCACTGCACCAGCCTAGCCTAGTCAATCTGGCTCCAATAACCGCCTGAGAAAGAGGGGGGCACTGTTCACTTTTCGAATAAACGTTACTTCTTAACAGCGGAGGTCATGACCATGCCCATATTAAATCATTAGTGGCTGAAAACGATCCGAAGGCATCATGGATTCCCAAGTCCAAATTATTTGCTGACTAGTGTCATGTTTTAAATGCAAAGCCAACGTGATAATGCCTTTAATCCTGATGGGAAACACTTACCATAAAGTTGCTCTTAAAGTTGGTCTTATACCTAAGTTATAACAATGTGATAACATTATAGTAATATGTTGTTAAGTAGTAACTGCTCTGTTATTGCAAATCCAGGTAGTGTAGTGTTTTTTAATGCTTATTAAAAGGTAATAACTGTCCCAAATCCACTTGGGTGACAACAAGTTGTGGGTATTTCATATGTGACCGAGTACAAATTGGGGAATTAAATAAATCTCCATTTGGACAGTTAGGGCCCTATATGTATGTTTAATGGGGCATACTACAGAAATCAGTGGTCAAAAGGGGATGTTAGTGGGCCTTCAGAGGTCATCAGAGGTCAATGTCCCCTCCACCATGTAACAATTGATCACCTCTGTCAGTTTAACACTGCCTTCCTGCTACAAATCACCTTGTTTTGAACCTGTTAACCCTCAGGCAAGGTTTCCTAAACAACAGCCAGCCTGCCAGCTAGCCTGCCACCCGGCCTCCACCTGTGTCTCCTCGTCCACCACCATCTACCCAACCACTTAGTGTTCATCCCAGATGGCACCCTATTCCCTAGTGCATTACTTTTGACCAGAGCCCTATGGGAAATGGGGTTCCATTTGGGACGTAGACAATATATCCCCCTCCTACCCTTCATCTGTCCCCCTCCGTCCCACCCTCCATCTGTCCCCATCCTACCTTTCAGCTATCCCCATCCTACCCTCCATCTGTCCCCATCCTACCCTCCATCTGTCCCCATCCTACCCTCCATCTGTCCCCATCCTACCCTTCATCAATCCCCCTCCGTCCCACCCTCCATCTAGCCCCTTCCCGCCCACCCTCCATCTATCCCCCTCCCTCCCTCCCTCCCACCCTCCCACCCACCATCTATCCCCTCCCTCCCTCCCACCCACCATCTATCCCCTTCCTACCCTCCATGTATCCCCTCCCACCCTCCATCTATCCCCTCCCACCCTCCATTTATCCCCTCCCACCTTCCATCTAATCCCCTCCCACCCTCCATCTATCCCCTCCCACCCTCCATTTATCCCCTCCCACCCTCCATTTATCCCCTCCCACCCTCCATCTATCCCCTTCCCACCCTCCATCTATCCCCCTCCCACCCTCCATCTATCCCCTCCCACCCTCCATTTATCCCCTCCCACCTTCCATTTATCCCCTCCCACCCTCCATTTATCCCCTCCCACCCTCCATCTATCCCCCTCATACCCTCCATCTATCCCCCTCCTACCCTCCATCTATCCCCCTCCTACCCTCCATCTATCCCCCTCCTACCCTCCATCTATCCCCCTCCTACCCTCCATCTATCCCCTTCCCACCCTCCATCTATCCCCTTCCCACCCTCCATCTATCCCCTTCCTACCCTCCATATATCCCCTTCCCACCCTCCATCTATCCCCTTCCCACCCTCCATCTATCCCCTTCCCACACTCCATCTATCCCCCTCCCACCCTCCATCTATCCCCTTCCCACCCTCCATCTATCCCCTTCCTACCCTCCATCTATCTCCCTCCCAACTTCCATCTATCCCCCTGTAGTAGGTGCCACACTCCTCACCCACTAAGACAGAGGGAACCAGTAGGGCAGGTGATCGGTGTTGTTCAGTGCAGATAATGTTTCACACTCTGTTCCCAAATGGTACCCTCTTCCCTAAATAGTTCACTCATTTTGACCAGAGCCTTGCAGGTCCTGGTTTGAATGTAGTGCACTACATAGGTGCCATTGGAACATAGCCAGTGTTCTATGGCAGGAGGAGGAAAGTAAAATAAAAAGTATTAAAGAGAAACAGAAAAAGCCTAGTTTCCAATTCAAGTGTGTACTTTTGATTGGTAGAAAAAAAAAGAAGGAAATAAAGTAATGAACTTGATGTGTAGACCTACATCAGCACTGACCTGGATATGCAAGGGAGAGAGTTACTGTTGCTATAGTATCTCAGGAACACGATATAGTATACAGATTTGCCATAACTCCTTTACAACCTGTTCCATTCTATAGGGCCACAGCTAGAGCTGTCTGTGGTAGACCTGAAAGGGCTTTGATCTACGTATTCTTAACTATACTGTTTGTCAATGAAGGGACTTCTTCAAGGCATGTTTAAGAAATGCTAATGTGAAAGCCTTCAAGCGTTATAAAAAGGCACAAAAGTCCTCATGCGTTATTCAAGGGGCTATTTTGCTCATCTACTCCCCAAAACTAACTTTAGGAGAGACAAGCTGTTCGTTTTTTTGATCAGTCAGGACAATCCTCACTATAAGAAGAGGGTGTATGGAGGATCAGATCCTGAACTTTTCCATTTTATTTTCCATTAATGCACCAATTGTCAATGCATCAAAATACATTATTAAGTGATCTATAGGAAGGTCCAAGTTATGTACGTACAGCATATGTCCAAGCAGGATTTAGCTCAAAGTGTGTAGCATTTTTTGTTGTTGTTTTCATGAATGTTGTTCTGGAGGCAGCTTTGCAGAGTGGTCACTAGCTGGCACTGCCACAAAGTCATACAATCTAATTTTACAACTAACCCTAACATTAACCATAATCCCTAACCTCCAATTAAGACCCAAAAGCTCATTTTTGTTTTCATACATTTTTATAAATGTAGACAGTTTTGGGGCTCCATTCAAGCTGAAGCGTTACATATTCCACAGTATAAATTTAAAGGCAATTTCATATTGAGCCAATTTACCGTGGATGCAGTCTCCGCCATGCAGATTGAATAGAACCATTTTGACATTGCAGCTGGCCACATCTAGCAGAAATCGCTCAGTTCTGCCTCCAGGGCAATACTCATGACAATAAACGTCAACCTGCTAGTGTTTCTCCCGGGGACTAGTATGTTCTGATTGATTACACATGGCTGTTAGAAAACATAGTAACAGTTTGCTGATATGACAGATCAAACCTGAACATAAGTTTATGTTTCACTATTCCTTATCAGACTCCGGTATTTCTTAAAATAAGTTTTGCGTATATATACACTGCTCAAAAAAATAAAGGGAACACTAAAATAACACATCCTAGATCTGAATGAATGAAATATTCTTATTAAATATTTTTTTCTTTACATAGTTGAATGTGCTGACAACAAAATCACACAAAAATTATCAATGGAAATCAAATTTATCAACCCATGGAGGTCTGGATTTGGAGTCACACTCAAAATTAAAGTGGAAAACCACACTACAGGCTGATCCAACTTTGATGTAATGTCCTTAAAACAAGTCAAAATGAGGCTCAGTAGTGTGTGTGGCCTCCATGTGCCTGTATGACCTCCCTACAATGCCTGGGCATGCTCCTGATGAGGTGGCGGATGGTCTCCTGAGGGATCTCCTTCCAGACCTGGACTAAAGCATCCGCCAACTCCTGGACAGTCTGTGGTGCAACGTGGCGTTGGTGGATGGAGCGAGACATGATGTCCCAGATGTGCTCAATTGGATTCAGGTCTGGGGAACGGGCGGGCCAGTCCATAGCATCAATGCCTTCCTCTTGCAGGAACTGCTGACACACTCCAGCCACATGAGGTCTAGCATTGTCTTGCATTAGGAGGAACCCAGGGCCAACCGCACCAGCATATGGTCTCACAAGGGGTCTGAGGATCTCATCTCGGTACCTAATGGCAGTCAGGCTACCTCTGGCGAGCACATGGAGGGCTGTGCGGCCCCCCAAAGAAATGCCACCCCACACCATGACTGACCCACTGCCAAACCGGTCATGCTGGAGGATGTTGCAGGCAGCAGAACGTTCTCCACGGCGTCTCCAGACTCTGTCACGTCTGTCACATGTGCTCAGTGTGAACCTGCTTTCATCTGTGAAGAGCACAGGGCGCCAGTGGCGAATTTGCCAATCTTGGTGTTCTCTGGCAAATGCCAAACGTCCTGCACGGTGTTGGGCTGTAAGCACAACCCCCACCTGTGGACGTCGGGCCCTCATACCACCCTCATGGAGTCTGTTTCTGACCGTTTGAGCAGACACATGCACATTTGTGGCCTGCTGGAGGTCATTTTGCAGGGCTCTGGCAGTGTCCTCCTGCTCCTCCTTGCACAAAGGCGGAGGTAGCGGTCCTGCTGCTGGGTTGTTGCCCTCCTACGGCCTCCTCCACGTCTCCTGATGTACTGGCCTGTCTCCTGGTAGTGCCTCCATGCTCTGGACACTACGTTGACAGACACAGCAAACCTTCTTGCCACAGCTCGCATTGATGTGCCATCCTGGATGAGCTGCACTACCTGAGCCACTTGTGTGGGTTGTAGACTCCGTCTCATGCTACCACTAGAGTGAAAGCACCGCCAGCATTCAAAAGTGACCAAAACATCAGCCAGGAAGCATAGGAACTGAGAAGTGGTCTGTGGTCACCACCTGCAGAACCACTCCTTTATTGGGGGTGTCTTGCTAATTGCCTATAATTTCCACATGTTTTCTATTCCATTTGCACAACAGCATGTGAAATTTATTGTCAATCAGTGTTGCTTCCTAAGTGGACAGTTTGATTTCACAGAAGTGTGATTGACTTGGAGTTACATTGTGTTGTTTAAGTGTTCCCTTTATTTTTTGGAGCAGTGTATATTAAAAAAACGGTAGGTTCTGATGATCAAAATAGGAAATAAATGTGATTGATTATCCAAAGACATCAAATCAAACTTTATTTTAAATTGCATTTACAATCGTGTGACACATAGTAAAACAATCCCTTTTAAAGTAGTAAGATGCAACAGGAAGCCAATAAAGGAGAGGAATAAAAATAAAAAATAAAACCTCTGTCAATACTTACAAACAAAATTGGTTTCACTACATGCCTGTGGTATGCCTGGTCAAAAGTAGTGCATCACAGGAACAGGGTGCCATCTCAGCCACAGCCTCTGGTCATTTCCTGCTAAATGTAAATCACGAGAACCTGTAGAGAGTAAACTGGGAGGCAGCCTGGTCTACAGACAGACAGGGATACAAAGCTTTTGTTTTCTTCAACAGATATGATCAAATGGAGTATTCCTCCAACGCTGACTTCAATCTGCATGTTGTAGGCTTCTCCGCTGGATCCGTGACTCATTACCTACACTTTAGTCCGCATCCCAAATGGCAACCTATCCTTATGGGCCCTGGTTAAAAGTAGTGCACTACCTAGGGAATAGAGTGCCATTTAAGACGTATCCCTTGAAGATAAATTATTGGAAGAAAAAGCACACACTAATATACCTTATCAGTGGACTACAGCTGGGCCAGGATCGGGAGGGTTGGAAGGGTAAGGGAGGTAAATTGCAAGGTATGCCTCCCGTATATTAACATTTCAGGTTCTTTATATATAAAAAAAATGATTCATCGTTTCGCACCATTTTAGATGACCACGTTGGTATATTATACTTTTAACTACACAGCTCAACCCATCTGAAGAGAAGCACAATGCATTTGCCAGTTTCTTTTTTCCTTCTTGAATCTTTCCTGTTCAACAACCATTCAAAATCCTCGCTATTGATTTCCTGGCTTTTGATCACTTCACCTCAATTGTTAATATTGGTATTACAATATTATGCTTTTTCCGACGAGGGTTGTCTGGGTGTCAAATACATGACTGGGCTAAAGAAAGTACGAAAGAGACATTTTAAATAAGATAAATCGAGACAAAACCCTTCTTTATCAACCCTTATGGGCCGTGTAAGTATCCATAGCAACGTTCTCCATACATTTCTCTTTTTCTTTCGCTCTCTCTATTTCTCTGTCAAGGATCCCAAGGGATAGAAGCTGCCATTTTGAGAGACAGTGAAGTGAAAGAATGAACAAAGCTATAGCTGTTATTTTATTGACAACAAAAATGGGCTTGTTGAGAGATGGACAGAGAGAGTAAGAGTAACCAGGCTTGACCTTTTGTCATACAAACATGCACCATTCAGTTTCGATCCAATAAACCGGTTTGGCATTCAAAAGAGAAAGGGCCTTCATGCATGACCATCATTGGCTCGTCTCAAAATGGACGAGGCTAAACAAAAGCTTCAGAGAGCTGCATCAGAGGCCTTCATCTATTTTACAGACGTGATAGTGAGCTCGATGGAATATGTAAGATTTCAACAGTGGTGGAAGCTACTCTGAAAATATGGTTGACCAAGTAACCAATTATTTCACACTGAAGTAAGTTAAAGCTACCCTTAAGAGAAATACACACTACATGACCAAAAGTGTGTGGACAGCTGCTCATCAAACATCTCATTCCACAATCATGGTAATTAATATGAAGTTGGTCCCCCCTTTGCTGCTATAACAGCCTCCACTCTTCTGGGAAGGCTTTCCTCTAGATGTTGGAACATTGCTGCGGGGACTTGCTTCCATTCAGCCACAAGAGCATTAGTGAGGTTGGGCACTGATGTTGGGCGATTAGGCCTGGCACGCAGTCAGCGTTCCAATTCATCCCAAAGGTGTTTGATGGGGTTGAGGTCAGGGCTCTGTGCAGGCCAGTCAAGTTCTTCCACACCGATCTCAACAAACCATTTCTGTATGGACCGTTTCACTTCACTGGAACAAAGGGGGCTAGCCCGAACCATGAAAAATAGCCCCAGACCATTATTCCTCCTCCGCCAAACTTTATATTTGGCACTATGCATTGAGGCAGGTAGTGTTCTCCTGGCATCCGCCAAACCCAGATTCGTCCGTCGGACTGCCAGATGGTGAAGCGTGATTCATCACTCTAGAGCAGGGGTGTCAAAGTCAAATGGACGGAGGGCCAAATAAAAAATTTAGCTACAAGCCGAGGGCCGGACTGTTCGAATGTTCATTGAAAAATTTTTAAATGACGCATATAGTCTAGTGAACCTAATTGAACCTACTGAAAACCTAACAAATATATTCCAATATGATCAGATAAATAAAGCAATATTTTCTTATGGCTCTGTCAGTAATCTTTAATTTTCAACAGACACAAAAGACAAATTTCCTTTATATAAAAATCCCCATAACATGAACATTAAATGAAAGAAACCGGTATTCAAGGCACCATCAGTAGCCTATATTTTCTATTTTAGCAAAAGTGGGCTAAATTTACTTCAAAGAAAAAAACAATAATAGCAATTTTCTATCATCCACTCAACTGAAATATTTTTAAAATATAATTGGATTGAAATACAATAAAATAAAGTGCAAAAATCTAGCCTTTTGTAGCCTTTGTTCCATGTCCATATTCTTGTTTTTGTCCGCGTGTTTCGTTTCATAATGTCGTCTCAGATTATACTCTTTCAGTACCGCCACACTTTCTCCACACAGAAGACACACAGGTTTTCCAGCTACCTCCGTGAACATATACTCCGACTCCCACCTTGTTTGAAACCCCCGGTTCTCAGTGTCCACCTTCCGTTTTGCCATTTTTGATGGGTATCTGAAAGTTAATTTTACTGTGATGCTGACGACTGCTGTGCCAATAAATATTGAAATGAAGCAGCCTACTGCTCGGTGCGTCACCGTTGCATTGTGGGAAATGTAGTATTGGTGCGTGTAAAAGATCTGCGGGCTGCCGGCTTGCTGCGGTCTGCGGGCCGGTTCTAATAATAAATCAAGATCATCCCAGGGGCCGTAAAAAACCTTCTCGCGGGCCGGATGTGGCCCGCGGGCCTTGACTCTGACATATGTGCTCTAGAGAAAGCTTTTCCACTGCTCTAGAGTCCAATGGCGGCGAGCTTTACACCACTCCAGCCGACACCTGGCATTGCGTATGGTGATCTTAGGCTTGTGTGCGGCTGCTCAGCCATGGAAACCCATTTCCTGAAGCTCCTGACGAACAGTTATTGTGCTGACGTTGTTTCCAGAGGCAGTTTGGAACTCGGTAGCTATGAGCTTCAGCACTTGGCAGTCCTGTTCTTTGAGTTTGTGTGGCCAAACACTTCGCAGCTGAGCCGTTGTTACTCCTAGACATTTCCACTTCATAATAACAGCTGAACAGCTCTAGCATGGCAGAAATTCGACGAACTGACTTGTTGGAAAGGTGGCATCCTATGACGGTGCCACGTTGAAAGTCACTGAGATCTTTGTTAAGGCCATTCTACTGCCAATGCTGGTCTATGGAGATTGCATGGCTTTGTACTCAATTTTATACACTTGTCAGCAACGGTATGGCTGAAATAGCCGAATCCACTAATTTGAAGGGGTGTCCACATACTTTTGTATATATAGTGTATATAGTTCACCTAAGTTACTACATCCAAACTATTTTGTGCAAAATTATCATATGTAAGTCTAAAATGTCATACACTACAACATGCAAGGACAGATCATGTTGGGGTCATACAGTGCCTACATAAAGTATTCATACCTCTTGACTTATTCTACATTTTGTTGTGTTACAGCCTGAATTCAAAATGGATTTCATTTTTTTTTCTCTCACCCATCTAGACATAATACCCCATAATGAGAAAGGGAAAACATGTTTCTAGAAATCTTTGTACATGTATTGAAAATGAAATACAGAAATATCTCAAGTATTCACACCCCTGAGTCAATACATGTTAGAATCACCTTTGGCAGCAATTACAGCTGTGAGTCTTGCTGGGTAAGTCTCTACGAGTTATACACACCTGGATTGTACAATATGTGCACATTATTATTAAAACAATTATTCAAGCTCTGTCAAGTTGGTTGTTTATCATTGCTAGACAGTCATTTTCAAGACTTGCCACAGATTCTCAAGCCAATTAAAGTGAAAACTGTAACTAGGCCTCTCAGGAACATTCAATGTTGTCTTGGTAAGCAACTCTAGTGTATATTTGGCCTTGTGTTTTAGGTTATTGTCCTGCTGAAAGGTGACTGTCTCCCAGTGTCTGTTAGAAAGCAGACTGAACCAGGTTTTCCTCTACAATCTTGCCTGTGCTTAGCTCTATTCTGTTTCTTTTTTATACTAAAAAACTCCCTAGTCCTTGCCGATGACAAGCATATCCATAACATGATGCAGCCACCACCATGATTGAAAATAAGAAGAGTGGTACTCAGTGATCGGTTGTGTTGGATTTGCCCCAAACATAATGCTTTGTATTCAGGACATACAATTAATACGTTTTCCACACTTTAGTGCCTTGTTGCAAACAGGATGCGTGTTTTGGAATATTTTTTTTCTGTACAGGCTTCCTTCTTTTCACTCTGTCATTTAGGTTAGTATTGTGGAGTAACTACAATGTTGTTGATCCATCTTCAGTTTTCTCTTGTCACAGCCATTAAACTCTGTAACTGTTTTAAAGTCACCATTCGCCTCATGGTGAAAATCCCTGAGTGGTTTCCTTCCTCTCTGGCAACTGAGTTAGGAATGACGCCTATATCTTTCTAATGACTGGGTGCATTGATACATCATCCATAGTCTAATTAATAACTTCACCATACTCAAAGGGATATTCAAGGCTCCTTTGTTTTTATTTTTTTTACACATCTACCAATAGGTGCCCTTAGTTGCAAGGCATCCGAAAACTGTGTATGAAATTCACTGCTCGACTGAGGGACCTGACCTTACAAATAGTTGTATGTGTGGGGTACAAAGATGAGGTAATCATTCAAAACCATGTTAAACACTATTATTTCACACAGAGTGAGTCCATGCAACTTATTATGTGACTTGTTAAGCACATCTGCTCTCCTGAACGTATTTAAGCTTGCCATAACAAAAGAGTTGAATAATTGACTGAAGACATTTCAGCTTTTAATATTATTATTATTTCAACATAATTCCACTTCGACATTATGGGCTATTGTATGTAGGCCATCTAATTTTAATTCAGGGCTGTAACACAACAAAATGTGGGAAAAGTCAAGGGGTGTGAATACTTTCTGAAGGCACTGTGTTAATAGTTCCAATAGTTAGCTACACCGCTACATGTTAAAACAGTAGTGTGTAGTTCCAGTAGTTAGCTACACCGCTACATGGTAAAACAGTAGTGTGTAGTTCCAGTAGTTAGCTACACCGCTACATGGTAAAACAGTAGTGTGTAGTTCCAGTAGTTAGCTACACCGCTACATGGTAAAACAGTAGTGTGTAGTTCCAGTCGTTATCTACACTGCTACATGGCAAAACAGTAGTGTGTAGTTGTATGTGTGGGGTACAAAGATGAGGTAATCATTCAAAACCATGTTAAACACTATTATTTCACACAGAGTGAGTCCATGCAACTTATTATGTGACTTGTTAAGCACATCTGCACTCCTGAACGTATTTAAGCTTGCCATAACAAAAGAGTTGAATAATTGACTGAAGACATTTTTGAAAAACATTTTTTATAAAAAAAAACTGAAATACCTTACAATAGTATTCAGACCCTTTGCTATGAGACTCGAAATTGAGATCAGGTGCATTCTGTTTCCATTGATCATCCTTGAGATGTTTTGATTGGAGTCCACCTGTGGTAAATGCAATTGATTTTGTAAAGGTACACACCTGTCTATATAAGGTCCCACAGTAGACAGTGCATGTCACTGCAAATTGTCCGAATTGTCCGTAGAGCTTCAAGACAGGATTTTGTTGATGCACAGATCTGGGGAAGAGTACCAAAAAATGTCTGCAGCATTGAAAAGTCCCCAAGAACACAGTTGCCTGAACCACCAAGACTCTTCACAGAGCTGGCCGCCAGGCCAAACTGAGCAATCGAGGAAGAAGGGCCTTAGCCAGGGAGGTGACCAAGAACCCGATGGTGACTGACAGAGCTCCAGAGGTCATCTGTGGAGATGGGAGAACCTTCCAGAAGGACAACCATCTCTACAGCACTCTACCAATGAAGCCTTTATGGTAGAGTGGCCAGACGGAAGCCACTCCTCAGTAAAAGACACATGACAGCCTGTTTGGAGTTTTTCAAAAAGGCACCTAAAGTACTCTCAGACATTGAGAAACCAGAATCTCTGGTCTGATGAAACCAAGAATTAATTCTTTAGCCTGAATGCCAAGCACTGACAGAGCTCCAGAGGTCATCTGTGGAGATGGGAGAACCTTCCAGAAGGACAACCATCTCTACAGCACTCTACCAATGAAGCCTTTATGGTAGAGTGGCCAGATGGAAGCCACTCCTCAGTAAAAGACACATGACAGCCTGTTTGGAGTTTTTAAAAAAGGCACCTAAAGTACTCTCAGACATTGAGAAACCAGAATCTCTGGTCTGATGAAACCAAGAATGAATTCTTTAGCCTGAATGCCAAGCATCACGTCTGGAGGAAACCTGGCACCATCCCTATGGTGGTGGCAGAATCATGCTGTGGGGATGTTTTTCAGAAGCAGGGACTGTGAGATGAGTCAGGATCGAGGGAAAAATGAACGGAGCAAAGTACATAGAGATCATTGATGAAAACCTACTCCAGAGTGCTCAGGACCTCATAATGGGGTGAAGGTTCACCTTTCAACAGGACAACGAGCCTAAGCACACAGCCAAGAAAATGCACGAGTGGCTTCGGGACAAGTCTCTGATTGTCCTTGAGTCAGAGCCAGATACTGGACTTGAACCCGATCGAACACAACTATTTTCAAAAAGACCTGGAAATAGCTGTGCAGCGCCCTCCCCATCCAACCTGACAGAGGTTGAGAGGATATGCAGAGAAGAATGGGAGAAAATCCCCAAATACAGGTGTACCAAGCTTGCAGCATCATACCCAAGAAGACTGGAGGCTGTAATCGCTGCCAAAGGTGCTTCAACAGAGTACTGAGTAAAGGTTCTGAATACGTACACTACCGTTCAAAAGTTTGGGGTCATTTAGAAATTAACTTGTTTTTTGAAAGAAAAGCACATTTCTTTGTCCATTAAAATAACATCAAATGGATCAGAAATACAGCGTAGACATTATTGATGTTGTAAATGACTATTGTAGCTGGAAACGTCAGATTTTTTTATGGAAGATCTACATAGGCGTACAGAAGCCCATTATCAGCAACCATCACTCCTGTGTTCCAATGGCACGTTGTGTTAGCTAATCCAAGTTTATCATTTTAAAAGGCTAATTGACCATTAGAAAACCCTTTTGCAATTATGTTAGCACAGCTGAAAACTGTTGTCTTGATTAAAGAAGCAATAAAACTGACCTTCTTTAGACTAGTTGAGTATCTGGAGCATCAGCATTTGTGGGTTCGATTACTGGCTCAAAATGGCCAGAAACAAATTACTTTCTTCTGAAACTCATCAGTCTATTCTTGTTCTGAGAAATGAAGGCTATTCCATGCGAGAAATTGCCAAGAAACTGAAGATCTCGTACAATGCTGTGTACTACTCCCTTCACAGAACAGTGCAAACTGGCTCTAACCAGAATAGAAAGAGGAGTGGGAGGCCACAGTGCACAACTGAGCAAGAGGACAGGTACATTAGTGTCTAGTTTGAGAAACAGATGACTCACAAGTCCTCAACTGGCAGCTTCATTAAATAGTACCCGCAAAACACCAGTCTCAACGTCAACAGTGAAGAAGCAAGTCCGGGATGCTGGCCTTCTAGGCAGAGTTCCTCTGTCCAGTGTCTGTGTTCTTTTGTCCATCTTAATCTTTTCTTTTTATTGGCCAGTCTGAGATATGGCTTTTTCTTTGCAACTCTGCCTAGAAGGCAAGTATAACGGAGTCGCCTCTTCACTGTTGACGTTGAGACTGGTGTTTTGCAGGTACATTTGCAGAAATATCTAAAAACTTGTTTTTGCTTTGTCATTATGGTATATAGTATGTAGATCAATTATGGAAAAAACAATTGAATCAATTTTAGAATAAGGCTATTACGCATCAACATGTGGAAAAAGTTAAAGGGTCTGAATACTTTCCCGAATATATATATATATATAGGTGTTGGTCTGCCAATATGTGAACAATACAACCTACCCTCCATGGTTGCTGTGTGTTTGAGTGAAAGTAAAAAGTCCAACAGCAAATTCATCTTAGTGCCAAAGAATATCAATGGAGGGAAAGTAATAAAATTGCACTGCGTACAATGTTCACCAACAGTCAACAGTTAAACATTGACATACATAGCATACTCCCATGCCCATTAAATTCACTCAGTACAACTCTTTAAGCTACCATCAACCCATGTTTATAAGATAAACATTCTTTAGGTGAAAATATACACTGAGTATACCAAACATTAGGAACACAGAACAGCCTTGATCCGTCGGGGACTCTACAAGGGGTTGCGAGCGTTCCACAGGGATGCTGGCCCATGTTGACTCCAATGCTTCTCACAGTTGTGTCAAATTGGCTGGATGTCCTTTGGATGGTGGACCATTCTTAATACACACAGGAAACTGTTGAGCTTGGAAAAACCCAGCACCGTTGCAGTTCTTGACACACTCAAATTTGTGCGCCTGGCACCTACTACCATACCTTGTTCAAAAGGCACTTAAATCTTTTGTCTTGCCCATTCACCCTCTGAATGGCACACATACACAATCCATGTCTCGCTTGTCTCAAGGCTTAAAAATACTTCTTTAACCCTTGTCTCCTCCACCTTGATCTACACTGACTGAAGTGGATTTAATTAACATCCATAAGGGATCATGGCTTTCACCTGGATTCACCTTGTCAGTCTGTCATGGGAAGAGCAGGTGTTCTTAATATTTAGTACAGTCGGTGTATAACAGTAAGGTGATATGATTATTCAAGGTTTCTTGGAGCTCTAATTACGATTAACAGGGATGTGAATAGAGAAAACCACATGACCTTCTTATTTTCCCTGAATCTTGTACAGTTCTTGGATTTCTGGCAAATGAATGCAGGTGTCTAATGTTTGCCTGTAAGGTTATCAGGGTGCATTAGCTCAGCTGTGTTTGTTTGTTGTGTAATGTTTGTTTGATTTCCTCTAGGCCTTGGAAACACGTGGGTTAAGACACGGCCACATGCTTCACACCAGCCTCCATTGCCCTATGCTGACTGACTTTGCTTAGGCTTCCAAGACAAGAATATAAACAATAGAAGGCTTAACGACACCCTCCAAGGCTGAGTAATGAAGAAAAGAAGAGAGGAAGGAGAATCAGAAGAAAACCATGGAGTAAAAAAAAAGGAATCATTCAATAAATTACAAGGTATAACCTTGGCTAGTTTGTATACCACTGGTCAGGCCACTGCAGTTAATCACAAATAAAAGCCAGGAGTGAAATTATATTGCTATTTTCCAAGGAGAGAATTCAATGTTTCCAGAGCTGTTGTTCCTGGCTGAAAACCTAACATTTGAAGCTAGCGTCAGATGATTAGGTTCCATATAATCCCTCGTGGACAGATTCTCATGTACAGATAAAACAGTGAGAAGGCTCCATGTATAATTATGTGATTACGAGCAACAGTAGTTCCTGGTTTGGTGTTTATGTTACTGATTATTTGGATGAATAAGGATTGGGCGAAGATGGTGCTTAAACTGTGATGGTGCTGTGATTTTTCAACCCCGTGTCCGGATGATGAACGATTTCCACTAAATTCCACAACCTCAAAGTCAAAAATGGCTATATCGTAAAAATGAATGAAAACAAAAATGTCCTTTTTGGCCGGGTGAAACTAGCGGAATCAGAGGGAGGAGACTTTGTTTCCTTCCTTTGCACAAGAGTAATCACAATTGTTAACGACAATTGCCCCAGAAGTAAAGAGGAAATGACAAAGTTCATTTGTCATTTCAGTGCTGGCCATTTTTTGGGTTAATTTTATAATTATTATTATTTTATTATGGGGGGAATCAGCTTTAATATTGAGGATAGATGGTCACTTCCATCAATGTAATTCTCTGCATTATTTCCAATCCCCCATATATTTTTTTTCGGTAAATATATATATATACATATATACACATACCCACATATATATACATAAACATGCATACATATATACATATCTTTATAGAATATATTTTCCTTTATTATTCCCCACAAATCCTACCACCCCTCCCCCAATTGGAGTAAACTAATAAACAATAACACTTAGGCTTCTACCTTCCAGCTTCTACATACTATATACATTTGACAGAGCCCTATTGGCCCAGATCAAAAACAGTGCACTATAAAGGGAGCAGGGTGCCATTTGGGATGCATCCTCGGAGATCTATACAGAATCAACACAGTCCTTTAGGGACATTGTATTGTCTGGTTCTTGGATCCAACGGGCACTAGGACCGGGGAGACACATAACGAACCTAAAGGCTACCATGAGGACAACAAGTTCACATTGTGGTAAACAGCAGAAGTTAAGGGGGGGGGGAGGGGGGGGGGGGGGGGGGGGGGGGGGGGGGGGGGGGGGGGAACGACTCTCAAACCCAGATCTCCCAAGGCTGTAGGGGAATCTTCCTAACCACTGCTCCAATAGGGTTTGGAGGAGGAGATTGTAACAAACCTAACTAGGCAAGGATCGTTACAAAATGAAATATCCACAGGTTTTTCTCTTTGTAGATACATACAAATGTCATTTTTCACATGGAATAAGACAGGACCTGACTGGCAGAGTAATGAAGGTCTTCCATTGATTGGCATGTATTTATAAGGGACTAATTAGACTATACACAGGACTGTGTATATATCCATTATTGTCTCAGTTGACACTATCTGACTCTCCTCTATCTGGAAAACTAATGGACTCATGAGGTACACTGTTTAGTATCTAGGGATGGATTCAAATGAGTGTTGATACATTGAATAAGAGAGTTAATTGAAAGGACTATTTTTATACAGCTGCATATAGATATATAGTGTATATATAGTATACAGAACGTTTTAGTGGACCTGACACATCTAAAGATGCCGAATACAACAGGTTTAGACTTTACAGTGAAATGCTTAGGTCCAAGCCAACAAATGCAGTAAACAAATAATAATAAGAAGAATAAGAAATAAAAGTAACAAGTAATTAAAGAGCAGAAGTAAATAACAATAGCGAGGCTATATACAGGGAGTACCGGTACAGAGTCAATGTGCGCGGGCACCGGTTAGTCGAGGTAATTGAGGTAATATATACATGTGAAGAGGGCACGACAAAACCTATTCCCCCTCAGGAGACTGAAAAGATTTGGCATGGGTCCTCAGTGGCCTCCGACAGCAAGGCGCTACAGAGGGTAGTGCGAACGGCCCAGTACATCACTGGGACCAAGCTTCCAGCAATCCAGGACCTCTATACCAGGCGTTATTGATACTGTGAACCATCAGATCCTCCTCTCCACCCTCTCCGAGTTGGGCATCTCCGGCGCGGCCCACGCTTGGATTGCGTCCTACCTGACAGGTCGCTCCTACCAGGTGGCGTGGCGAGAATCTGTCTCCGCACCACGTGCTCTCACCACTGGTGTCCCCCAGGGCTCTGTTCTAGGCCCTCTCCTATTCTCGCTATACACCAAGTCACTTGGCTCTGTCATAACCTCACATGGTCTCTCCTATCATTGCTATGCAGACGACACACAATTAATCTTCTCCTTTCCCCCTTCTGATAACCAGGTGGCGAATCGCATCTCTGCATGTCTGGCAGACATATCAGTGTGGATGACGGATCACCACCTCAAGCTGAACCTCGGCAAGACGGAGCTGCTCTTCCTCCCGGGGAAGGACTGCCCGTTCCATGATCTCGCCATCACGGTTGACAACTCCATTGTGTCCTCCTCCCAGAGTGCTAAGAACCTTGGCGTGATCCTGGACAACACCCTGTCGTTCTCAACTAACATCAAGGCGGTGGCCCGTTCCTGTAGGTTCATGCTCTACAACATTCGCAGAGTACGACCCTGCCTCACACAGGAAGCGGCGCAGGTCCTAATCCAGGCACTTGTCATCTCCCGTCTGGATTACTGCAACTCGCTGTTGGCTGGGCTCCCTGCCTGTGCCATTAAACCCCTACAACTCATCCAGAACGCCGCAGCCCGTCTGGTGTTCAACCTTCCCAAGTTCTCTCACGTCACCCCGCTCCTCCGCTCTCTCCACTGGCTTCCAGTTGAAGCTCGCATCCGCTACAAGACCATGGTGCTTGCCTACGGAGCTGTGAGGGGAACGGCACCTCTGTACCTTCAGGCTCTGATCAGGCCCTACACCCAAACAAGGGCACTGCGTTCATCCACCTCTGGCCTGCTCGCCTCCCTACCTCTGAGGAAGTACAGTTCCCGCTCAGCCCAGTCAAAACTGTTCGCTGCTCTGGCACCCCAATGGTGGAACAAACTCCCTCACGATGCCAGGTCAGCGGAGTCAATCACCACCTTCCGGAGACACCTGAAACCCCACCTCTTTAAGGAATACTTAGGATAGGATAAAGTAATCCTTCTAACCCCACCCCCTTAAAAGACTTAGATGCACTATTGTAAAGTGGCTGTTCCACTGGATATCATAAGGTGAATGCACCAATTTGTAAGTCGCTCTGGATAAGAGCGTCTGCTAAATGACTTAAATGTAAATGTAAATGTTGTCAGAAGAAGGCCCTACAAATTGTCAAAGACTCCAGCCACGGTAGTCATAGACTGTTCTCTCTGCTACCGCACGGCAAGCGGTACCGGAGCGCCAAGTCTAGGTCCAAGAGGCTTCTAAACAGCTTCTACCCCCAAGCCATAAGACTCCTGAACATCTAATCAAATGGCTACCCAGACTATTTGCATTGCCCCCCCCCCCCCTTTACACCGCTGCTACTCTCTGTAGTTATCATCGCTGCATAGTCACATAAAATAACTCTACCTACATGTACATATTACCTCAACTGACTGGTGCCCCTGCACATTGACTCTGTACTGGTAGCCCCCTGTATATAATCTCGCTGTTGTTATTTTACTGCTGCTCTTTAATTACTTGTTACTTAAATTTCTTATTCTTATTCATATTTTTTTTTACTGTATTGTTGGTTAGGGGCTCGTAAGTAAGCATTTCACTGCCCTGTTGTACTCGGCGCATGTGACTAATACAATTTGATTAGATATTCCCTACATAGTTCCCCCTATGGGCCTCTGTCAAAAGTAGTGAGCTATGGAGGGAATAGGACACCAATGAGGATGTAGTCATTTACATTTTTTACATGTGTTAGATTCAATGATCATGTAATGATTTGATTGGATTTCATGTCCCTTCTTAATTTATATGCATTCTGTTTACATTTTTTTAATGTATTTTCATGTTCAGAAAAAATGGATGAAATCAATAACAGTACTGTAGGAGTGACGTCATCAATCAATAACATTACTGTGGGAGTGACGTCATCAATGAGTAACATTACTGCAGGAGTGATGTCATCAAACAATAACATTACAGGAGTGATGTCATCAATGAGTAACATTACTGCAGGAGTGACGTCATCAATCAATAACATTACAGGAGTGATGTCATCAAGCAGTAACATTACAGGCATGACGTCATCAAGCAGTAACATTACTGCATGAATGATGTCATCAAGCAGTAACATTACTGCAAGAATGACGTCATCAAGCAGTAACATTACTGCAGGAGAGACGTCATCAAGCAGTAACATTACTGCAGGAGTGACGTCATCAAGCAGTAACATTACTGCAGGAGTGACGTCATCAAGCAGTAACATTACTGCAAGAGTGACATCATCAAGCAGTAACATTACTGCAGGAGTGACGTCATCAAGCAGTAACATTACTGCAGGAGTGATGTCATCAATCAGTAACATTACTGCAGGAGTGATGTCATCCTGTTGTACTCGGCGCATGTGACTAATACAATTTGATTAGATATTCCCTACATAGTTCCCCCTATGGGCCTCTGTCAAAAGTAGTGAGCTATGGAGGGAATAGGACACCAATGAGGATGTAGTCATTTACATTTTTTACATGTGTTAGATTCAATGATCATGTAATGATTTGATTGGATTTCATGTCCCTTCTTAATTTATATGCATTCTGTTTACATTTTTTTAATGTATTTTCATGTTCAGAAAAAATGGATGAAATCAATAACAGTACTGTAGGAGTGACGTCATCAATCAATAACATTACTGTGGGAGTGACGTCATCAATGAGTAACATTACTGCAGGAGTGATGTCATCAAACAATAACATTACAGGAGTGATGTCATCAATGAGTAACATTACTGCAAGAGTGACATCATCAAGCAGTAACATTACAGGAGTGACGTCATCAAGCAGTAACATTACTGCAAGAGTGACGTCATCAAGCAGTAACATTACAGGAGTGACGTCATCAAGCAGTAACATTACAGGAGTGACGTCATCAAGCAGTAACATTACTGCAAGAGTGATGTCATCAATCAGTAACATTACTGCAGGAGTGATGTCATCAAGCAGTAACATTACTGCAGGAGTGATGTCATCACATGTACCTCTATTTGTTTAATATGTTTATTTATAGTATAGCATATTTTGGTATTGGTACTTGATTAATTTCATATTCTCTTTCGTGTCGGATTTCATTGAATACGAGTTGGTTCTTGTATAACAGCGCAGGTGGAGAAATGACAGTTTTGTTATCATTGTTTGCTCATCTTGCCATGAATGGGAGCCACTGTTTGTTCTTTGCATTAAATTTGAATAAGAAATTATATTAATGGGCAGCAATCTTCCTGTTCTTTCACATACATCATTGCATACACCATCTGCTTTCTGTGACAGTACATCGCACGATCAATTTGTCGTTTGCATGCATAGCAAATGTCCCACAGTGCTCTACAAACAGCTACAGTAGACATACCCAGACACACAAATACAAATATATGTGCACACCAAGAATATCATATTTTAAGAACTAGGATAATGTTGATACTGTAACCTTTGAAGATCAACTGCTGGTCCCATTTGTCTGAGTTTCCAATGATGCTTTCTCAGAAATAGTTCTTAGAATTGATTTTGTTCAGACTTAAATGTGGTTGACAGACACTTTTCTTTTGGATGTTCTAGACAACTGGACACAGTGATTTCCCCTCCAGCTGTGATCTGAGTAGATGAAACCAAGGCAGGACACTGATGCTGTGGCTCCACTCAGAGAAAGTGTTCAGCACTTTCGTTTGAGTTTCTTTTGCCACTTGTCGAGCAGATAACTGTGATTACGTAATACTGCTGGTAGGATTTTTTTTCAAGCAAATGTCAACACACAACCAATGACACCTCCCTCACACAATCAAATAAAATGATCTTAAAATATGTATACATATATAGTGGCTTGCGAAAGTATTCACCCCCTTGGCATTTTTCCCTATTTTGTTGCATTACAACATGGAATAAAAATAGATTTTTGGGGGGTTTGTATCGTTTGATTTACACAACATGTCTACCACGTTGAAGATGCAAAGTAGTATTTATTTTGAAACAAACAAGAAATAAGACAAAAAAAAACTCTGAAAACTTGAGATTGCATAACTATTCACCCCCCCCCCCCACATTTAATACTTTGTAGAGCCACCTTTTGAAGCAATTACAGCTGCGAGTCTCTTGGGGTATGTCTCTGTGAGATTGGCAAAGCTAGCCACTGGGATTTCTGCCCATTCTTCAAGGCAAAGCTGCTCCAGCTCCTTCAAGTTGGATGGGTTCTGCTGGTGTACAGCAATCTTTAAGTCACACCACAGATTCTCAATTGGATTGAGGTCTGGGCTTTGACTAGGCCATTCCAAGACATTTAAATGTTTCTCCTTAAACCACTCAAGTGTTGCTTTAGCAGTATGCTTAGGGTCATTGTCCTGCTGGAAGGTGAACATCCGTCCCAGTCTCAAATCTCTGGAAGACAAATAGGTTTCCCTCAAGAATTTCCCTGTATTTAGCGCCATCCATCATTCCTTCAATTCTGACCAGTTTCCCTGTCCCTGCCGATGGAAAAACATTCCCACCGCATGATGCTGCCACCACCATGCTTCACTGTGGGGATGGTGTTCTCGGGGTGATGAGAGGTGCTGGGTTTGTGCCAGACATAGCGTTTTCCTTGAAGGCCATAAAACAACATTTTAGTCTCATCTTACCAGAGTACCTTCTTCAAAATGTTTGGGGAGTCTCCCACATGCCTTTTGGTGAACACCAAATGTTTTTGCTTATATTTGTTCTTTAAGCAATGGCTTTTTTTCTGGTCACTCTTCCGTAAAGCCCAGCTCTGTGGAGTGTACAATTTAAAGTGGACATATACTCCAATCTCCGCTGTGGAGCTTTGCAGCTCCTTCAGGGTTATCTTTGGTCTCTTTGTTCCCTCTCTGAATAATGCCCTCCTTGCCTGATCCATGAGTGTTGGTGGGTGGCCCTCTCTTGACAGGTTTTTTGTGGTGCAATATTCTTTCCATTTTTTTATAATGGATTTGATGGTGATCCGTGGGATGTTCAAAGTTTCTGATCATTTTTTATAACCCAACCCTGATCTGTAATTTTCCACAACTTTGTTCCTCACCTGTTTGTAGAGCTCCTTGGTCTTCATGGTGACGCTTACTTGGTGGTGCCTCTTGCTTAGTGGTGTTGCAGACTCTAAGACCTTTCAGAACAGGTGTATATATACTGAGATCATGTGACACATATTGCACACAGGTGGACTTCATTTTAACTAATTATTTGACTTCTGAAGGTAATTGGTTGCCACAGATGTTATTTTAGGGGCTTCATAGCAAAGGGGCTGAATACATATGTACACACCACTTTAAAAAAATATATTTTTGAATTTTATGAGACAACTTATTTTTTTCCATGTCACTTCACCAATTTGGACTATTTTGTTTATATCCCAATTACATGAAATCCAAATAAAAATATATTTAAATGACAGATTGTAATGCAACATAATAGCAAAAACGCAAAGAGTGGATGAATACTTTTGCAAGGCACTGTAGTATACCATAACATCAGCTATACTGATGTAATTCCCCCTGAAACAGCGCCACCCAGGCACATCAAATCAAATTTATTTATTATTATTATTTATTTATTATTTATTTATTATTTATTCCCTTCTTACATCAGCTGATATCTCAAAGTGCTGTACAGAAACCCAGCCTAAAACCCCAAACAGCAAGCAATGCAGGTGTAGAAGCACGGTGGCTAGGAAAAACTCCCTACAAAGGCCCAAACCTAGGAAGAAACCTATAGAGGAACCAAGCCTCTTCTGGCTGTGCCGGGTGGAGATTATAACAGAACATGGCCAAGATGTTCAAATGTTCATAAATGACCAGCATGGTAAAATAATAATAATCACAGTAGTTGTCGAGGGTGCAGCAAGTCAGCACCTCAGGAGTAAATGTCAGTTGGCTTTTCATAGCCGATCATTAAGAGTATCTCTACCGCTCCTGCGGTCTCTAGAGAGTTGAAAACAGCAGGTCTGGGACAGGTAGCACGTCCGGTGAACAGGTCAGGGTTCCATAGCCGCAGACAGAACAGTTGAAACTGGAGCAGCAGCACGGCCAGGTGGACTGGGGACAGCAAGGAGTCATCATGCCAGGTAGGCATGGTCCTAGGGCTCAGGTCCTCCGAGAGAGAGAAAGAAAGAGAGAGAGAGAGAGCATTAGAGAGAGCATACTTAAATTCACACAGGACACCGGATAAGACAGGAGAAATACTCCAGATATAACAAACTGACCCTAGCCCCCCGACACATACACTACTGCAGCATAAATACTGGAGGCTGAGACAGGAGGGGTCGGGAGACACTGTGGCCCCATCCGATGATACCCCCGGACAGGGCCAAACAGGCAGGATATAACTCCACCCACTTTGCCAAAGCACAGCCCCCACAAGTGTTATTGTTGTTTTTGCTTTGAGCGTCCTGCATTGTGGGTAAAAATAACTCCTCTGTTCTGTCGAGCGTGCAATGATGTCAGAGGTAACATCTTGTTTATTATTATTATTATTATTTTTTTTTTTTCTCCCCTTTTCTCCCCAATTTTTCGTGGTATCCAATCGCTAGTAATTACTATCTTGTCTCATCGCTACAACTCCCGTACGGGCTCGGGAGAGACGAAGGTCGAAAGCCATGCATCCTCCGAAGCACAACCCAACCAAGCCGCACTGCTTCTTTAACACAGCGCGCCTCCAACCCGGAAGCCAGCCGCACCAATGTGTCGGAGGAAACACCGTGCACCTGGCCCCCTTGGTTAGCGCGCACTGCGCCCGGCCCGCCACAGGAGTCGCTGGAGCGCGATGAGACAAGGATATCCCTACCGGCCAAACCCTCCCTAACCCGGACGACGCTAGCCCAATTGTGCGTCGCCCCACGGACCTCCCGGTCGCGGCCGGCTGCGACAGAGCCTGGGCGCGAACCCAGAGACTCTGGTGGTGCAGTTAGCACTGCGATGCAGTGCCCTAAACCACTGCGCCAACCGGGAGGCCTATAACATCTTGTTTTTGTTTGTTGTTTGTTGTTTATTGTTTGTAGTCTTTGCTGTTTTAATGTTGCAAACGGGCGTGGTGGTTTCACAGCTATGGATTTCAACTTTAAAAGTTTGCTATCAAGTCCGGAACAAAATATCTCCAGTTTATTTTATCTCGTTAATGTCACTCAGAGAGAACTGATTAATTCAGCCATGCAACACTCGTATAACGCAGCGACTCAGAGTTTGATGGGCTTGACACTCCCTTCCTTTGCATATAAAGGTCATAGAATTGATTTCAAATACATTTTTATGTGGTGAAGATTTCAATCTTAATGACTGTCCTTTGTAAGGTCAGGGACTGGCCCTGCCGGGAACAAAAGCAGGGGGAATGAATTGCATTGGAAAGTGACTGGGGAGCCCTCAATCACCCAATGCCAACGAACTAGAAGCTCTCTCTTCTTTCTGTTAAAACATTTCACAGTGTCTTTTCTTTGGTTGTAGGAGGAGATGGCCATGGCTACTGAAACAAACAGATGATCTTGTAGGAGGAGAAAGAAGCTGGCCATGGCTACTGAAACAAACAGATGATCTTGTAGGAGGAGAAAGAAGCTGGCCACGGCTACTGAAACAAACAGATGATCTTGTAGGAGGAGAAAGAAGCTGACCACGGCTACTGAAACAAACAGATGATCTTGTAGGAGGAGAAAGAAGCTGGCCACGGCTACTGAAACAGATGATCTTGTAGGAGGAGAAAGAAGCTGGCCACGGCTACTGAAACAGATGATCTTGTAGGAGGAGAAAGAAGCTGGCCACGGCTACTGAAACAGATGATCTTGTAGGAGGAGAAAGAAGCTGGCCACGGCTACTGAAACAGATGATCTTGTAGGAGGAGAAAGAAGCTGGCCACGGCTACTGAAACAGATGATCTTGTAGGAGGAGAAAGAAGCTGGCCACGGCTACTGAAACAACCAGATGAGTGGAAATATGGATAGATAAATGGCCACAGATACATCTCCTTTATTCTGTTTTGATTGTGACAAGGACTTAAATAATAACACTCAAATAGATAATCACTGAGAGTCGTTATTTGGCTCTAGCTCTTCTTTCCCAGATGGACTAAATGCTTGATGGTCTTGTCACGTTGTTTTTGCATGTTGCCTGCCGTGAATGGAGCTGTGTACACAACCATTGTTTGATGAGTAAAATCGAAGGGAAACCTTGTAAACTGTGGGTGCCCAGTGCCAAAGACAAATCAAATCAAACTTTATTTGTCACGTGCACCAAATACAACAAGTGTAGACTTTACTGTGAAATGCTTACTTACAAGCCCTTAACCAACAGTGCAGTTCAAGAAGATTTAAGAAAAATATTTACCAAATAAACTGAAATAAAAAATAATTAAAAGTAAAACAATAAAATAACAATAATGAGGCTTTATACAGGGGGTACATGTTAGAGGTATTTTGTACATGTAGGTAGGGGTGAAGTGACTATGCATAGATAATAAACAGTGAGTAGCAACAGTGTAAAAACAAATGTGGGGGCTGGTGTCAATGTAAATATTCCGGTGGCCATGGGGAATGCAAAGGCTGAGTGAGCAGGAATACTTTTTTTTAAAGAGAATCCTAGGTCCTTAGTTTTGGGATCTAAAGAGATAAGAGGCATGGTTTGTGGAAGACTCCAAGCTAGGATATATTGTGGAAGACTCCAAGCTAGGATATATTGTGGAAGACTCCAAGCTAGGATATATTGTGGAAGACTCCAAGCTAGGATATATTGTGGAAGACTCCAAGCTAGGATATATTGTGGAAGACTCCAAGCTAGGATATATTGTGGAAGACTCCAAGCTAGGATATATTGTGGAAGACTCCAAGCTAGGATATATTGTGGAAGACTCCAAGCTAGGATATATTGTGGAAGACTCCAAGCTAGGATATATTGTGGAAGACTCCAAGCTAGGATATATTGTGGAAGACTCCAAGCTAGGATATATTGTGGAAGACTCCAAGCTAGGATATATTGTGGAAGTGTAACGGCAGCCTTCCCTCTCTTCACTAGAAGAGAGGGTGAAACAGGGATCAGACCAAAACGCAGCGTAGCCAGTGCTCAACATGTTTAATACGACCGATAAACGTGAACACTTAACAAATACAAAATAATAAATGTGGCAAACCGATACAGTCCTAGCTGGTGCATAGAAAAACACAAAGACAGGAAACAACCACCCAAAATCCCCAACACAAAACAAGCCACCTATATATGATTCTCAATCAGGGACAACGATTGACAGCTGCCTCTGATTGAGAACCATATTAGGCTGGACACAGAAACAGACAAACTAGACACACAACATAGAATTCCCACCCAGCTCACGTCCTGACCAACACTAAACAAGCAAAACACATAAGTACTATGGTCAGGACGTGACAGGAAGACTCCAAGCTAGGATATATTGTGGAAGACTCCAAGCTAGGATATATTGTGGAAGACTCCAAGCTAGGATACTTTATGTATGGTAAGGATCTACAAGGAAACATGGGTACAGGTCAGATGTTTGGTAATCCTGACCAATGTGCCTTCTTCTTCGTCTTGAAAAAAGAAAAAAAACGAGCTCCATAAAATTCAACCATAATCTACATTCAACCCTTTACTACCTCCATTGAAGATAGTTATTAACCCTCTGTCCTGTTTAGTGTTGATGTGGCCTGGGATATGAGCCTGCATAGACAACAGCCGCTGGTTATAACTTTGTGAAATGTATTATGACTGTCTTTACATCCTCCTGTCTCCATGGCAACATACATATTAAAATACAAACAACAGTCTTTACATCCTTCTGTCTCACAAACATTTACAGATGCACAATCGAGAGCATCCTGTCGGGCTGTATCACCACCTGGTACGGCAACTGCTCCGCCCACAACAGTAAGGCTCTCCAGAGGGTAGTGAGGTCTGTACAACGCATCACCGGGGGCAAACTACCTGCCCTCCAGGACACCTACACCACCCGATGTCACAGGAAGGCCATAAAGATCATCAAGGACAACAACCACCCGAGCCACTGCCTGTTCACCCCGCTATCATCCAGAAGGCGAGGTCAGTACAGGTGCATCAAAGCTGGTACCGAGAGACTGAAAAACAGCTTCTATCTCAAGGCCATCAGACTGTTAAACAGCCACCACTAACATTGAGTGGCTGCTGCCAACATACTGACTCAACTCCAGCTACTTTAATAATGGAAAAATTGATGCAAATTGTATCACTAGCCATTTTAAACAATGCCAATTAATATGTTTACATACCCTACATTACTCATCTCATATGTATATACTGTACTCGATACCATCTACTGCATCTTGCCTATGCCGTTCTGTACCATCACTCATTCACATATTTTTATGTACATATTCTTCATTCCTTTACACTTGTGTGTATAAGGTAGTTGTTGTGAAATTGTTAGGTTAGATTACTCGTTGGTTATTACTGCATTGTCGGAACTAGAAGCACAATCATTTCGCTACACTCGCGTTAAAATCTGCTAACCATGTGTATGTGACAAATAAAATTTGATTTGATCAGAACAAACACATTAAAATACAAACAACTGACTTTACGTCCTATCTCCATGGCAACATACACATTAAAATACAAACAACTGTCTTTACGTCCTCCTGCCTCCAAGGGAACAAACACATTAAAATACATACAATCAGACCACTAGATTATATAAGACTTCAACCCTTTCATATGTGTAAATGGGTTTGATTTTATACTACATTTTACACTAAACCTTCCCTACTTGTGTCTACACGATTTTCTTTACATTCTCGTTTCTCTGTAAGGATGCTACACGTGTACAATACTATTTATTCAAACTTTTCCTACGTGTGTTTCACATGCAACGTCCTTTACATGCTCCGTTTTACATCGGAAAACTAAACATGATTCATTTGTAATTAAAGTGTTAGACGTTGCCTAAAGGAGGCTGCCCTTTGGCACTGAAACGGCCCCAGAGTAAATCTTCTAGACCTTGGAGTTGTTGCCAACATCACTAACCACGGGAAAGCACACACAGCCTATCTAGAAGCAATACTGTATACATGCATATATGAATACATAGTAGCTGCAATAACCGTCTAATATGCATGTCTGAAAACAAGCCTACAGGATGTTCTTGTAATTTGTAGAAAAACAGTCTGTGGAAAAAAAATGAAAATATGAAATGAAAATGAATTGTTCTTGATTTGACCATACAACAAGCTTAGCTGCCTGCCTTGTTCCTGCTGTGTCTAGGCAGCCAACAGTCAAAGGAAACTCTTGTTATTGAGGATGTCTCTTGCAGCATGTCTCTCTCAGTTCCTGAAAGTAGAGGCACTGTATCCGACCAAAATATCAACTGTCTGGTCTCGGATCAATGCAAAACAAAATGTGGTTTCATGCAAATTCCATCTTCCAATGGAAAACAGAATCCAGAAAGGAAGGAGACAACCAGGAAAATAGTTCAGTAACTCATGAATGGCCCCAAATATGATTCAATCCTTAGGCTTGTTTCCTAACACATTTTTACAGATGCACAATTGAGAGCATCCTGTCGGGCTGTATCACCGCTTGGTAGGGCAACTGCATCGCCAACAACCGCAGGGCTCTCCAGAGGGTGGTGCGGTCTGCACCTACACCACCCGATGTCACAGGAAGGCCATAAAGATCATCAAGGGCAACAACCACCCAAGCCACTGCCTGTTCACCCCGCTATCATCCAGAAGGCGAGGTCAGTACAGGTGCATCAAAGCTGGTACCGAGAGACTGAAAAACAGCTTTTATCTAAAGGCCATCAGACTGTTGAACAGCCATCAGTAACACAGAGAGGTTGCTACCTACATACAGAGTTGAAATCATTGGCCACTTTAATAAATGGATCACTAGTCACTTTAAAATAATGCCACTTTAGTAATGTTTACATCTCTTGCATTCCTCATCTCATATGGACATACTGTGTTTTATACATCTATTGCCTCTTGCCTATGCCGCTCTGTCATTGCTCATCCATATATTTATATATTGTTATTTCTTTACTTAGATTTGTGTGTATTAGGTAGTTGTGGAATTGTTAGTTTACTTGTTAGATATTGCTGCATTGTCGGAACTAGAAGCACAAGCATTTCGCTACACCCGCAATAACATCTGCTAACCATGTGTATGTGACCAATGAAATTGAATTTGATCTTAGACAAGACACAGAACTTTAAGACAACAAAATGGGTCAATAAAAAGAGTTAGGCATCTACGGATGAGAACAGGCATAGTGAGAGGAGTCAGCTTGTTGATCACAGCATGAAGGAAACAAGGCCTAAGGCATCAGGGCCAGATATGTAAACAAGGCCTAAGGCATCAGGGCCAGATATGTTAAAGGAAACAAGGCCTAAGGCATCAGGGCCAGATATGTTAAAGGAAACAAGGCCTAAGGCATCAGGGCCAGATATGTTAAAGGAAACAAGGCCTAAGGCATCAGGGCCAGATATGTTAAAGGAAACAAGGCCTAAGGCATCAGGGCCAGATATGTTAAAGGAAACAAGGCCTAAGGCATCAGGGCCAGATATGTTAAAGGAGACAAGGCCTAAGGCATCAGGGCCAGATATGTTAAAGGAAACAAGGCCTAAGGCATCAGGGCCAGATATGTTAAAGGAAACAAGGCCTAAGGCATCAGGGCCAGATATGTTAAAGGAAACAAGGCCTAAGGCATCAGGGCCAGATATGTTAAAGGAAACAAGGCCTAAGGCATCAGGGCCAGATATGTTAAAGGAGACAAGGCCTAAGGCATCAAGGCCAGATATGTTAAAGGAGACAAGGCCTAAGGCATCAGGGCCAGATATGTTAAAGGAAACAAGGCCTAAGGCATCAGGGCCAGATATGTTAAAGGAAACAAGGCCTAAGGCATCAAGGCCAGATATGTTAAAGGAAACAAGGCCTAAGGCATCAGGGCCAGATATGTTAAAGGAGACAAGGCCTAAGGCATCAAGGCCAGATATGTTAAAGGAGACAAGGCCTAAGGCGTCAGGGCCAGATATGTTAAAGGAAACATGGCCTAAGGCATCAGGGCCAGATATGTTAAAGGAAACAAGGCCTAAGGCATCAAGGCCAGATATGTTAAAGGAAACAAGGCCTAAGGCATCAAGGCCAGATATGTTAAAGGAGACAAGGCCTAAGGCATCAGGGCCAGATATGTTAAAGGAAACAAGGCCTAAGGCGTCAGGGCCAGATATGTTAAAGGAAACATGGCCTAAGGCATCAGGGCCAGATATGTTAAAGGAGACAAGGCCTAAGGCATCAGGGCCAGATATGTTAAAGGAAACAAGGCCTAAGGCGTCAGGGCCAGATATGTAAAAGGAAACAAGGCCTAAGGCATCAGGGCCAGATATGTTAAAGGAAACAAGGCCTAAGGCATCAGGGCCAGATATGTAAAAGGAAACAAGGCCTAAGGCATCAGGGCCAGATATGTTAAAGGAGACAAGGCCTAAGGCATCAGGGCAAGATATGTTAAAGGGTGTAACCTATTTGATAAACATATAATTATTACTGAACATACAGTGCATTCGGAAAGTATTTAGACCCCTTGACCTTTTCCACATTTTGTTACGTTAAAGACTTATTCTAAAATTGATTAAATTGTTCCCCCCCCCCCCCCCCCATCTACAGACAATACCCCATAAAGATAATGCAAAAACTGTTTTTAAAAGAAATGTTTGCAAATGTATAAAAAAAACTGAAATATCACATTTACATAAGTATTCAGACCCTTTACTCAGTACTTTGGTGAAGCTCCTTTGGCAGCGATTATAGCCTCGAGTCTTCCTGGGTATGATACCACAAGCTTGGCACACCTGTATTTGTGGAGTTTCTCCCAATCTTCTCTGCAGATCCTTTCAAGTTCTGTCAGGTTGGATGGGGAGTGTCGTTGCACAGCTATTTTCAGGTCTCTCAAGAGATGTTCAAGTCCGGGCTCTGGCTGGGCCACTCAAGGACATTCAGAGACATGTCCCGAAGCCACTCGTGCATTGTCTTTGCTGTGTGCTTAGGCTCGTTGTCCTCAGTCTGAGGTCCTAAGCAGGTTTTCATCAAGGATATCTCTGTACTTTGCTCCATTCACCTTTCCCTCGATCCTGACTAGTCTCCCAGTTCATGCCGTTGAAAAACATCCATACAGCATAACGCTGCCACCACCATGCTTCACCATAGGGATGGTGCCAGGTTTCTAAAAGAAGTGACGCTTGGCATTCAGGCCAAAGATTTCAATCTTGGTTTCGTCAGACCAGAGAATATTGTTTCTCATTGTCTGACAGTCCTTTTGGTGACTTTAGGCAAACTCCAAGCGGGCTGTCATGTGCCTTTTACTGAGGAATGGCTTCTGTCTGGACACTCTACCATAAAGGCCTGATTGGTGGAGTGCTGGAGAGATGGTTGTCCTTCTGGAAGGTTCTCCTATCTCCACAGAGGAACTCTGGAGCTCTGTCAGAGTGACTATCGATTTCCTGGTCACCCTGGCCAAAGCCCTTCTCCACCGATTGCTCAGTTTGACCGGGGGGGGGGGGCAGCTCTAGGAAGAGTCTCGGTAGTTCCAAACTTCTTCCATTTAATGATGGAGGACGTTGTGTTTTTGGGGACCTTCAATGCTGAAGAAATGTTTTGGTAGCCTACCTAAGAGATGTGCCTGGACAAAATCCTGTCTCAGAGCTCTGCAGACAATTCCTCTGACCTCATGGCTTGGTTTTTGCTCTGAAATGCATTGTCAACTGTGGGATCTGAATAGTTATGTAAATAAGGTTTTCTTATATACATTTGCAAACATTTCTAAAAACCTGTATTCGCTTTGTAATTATGGTGTATTATCTGTAGATTGATGAGGATTTTTATTTATTTAATCCATTTTTGAATAGTGTCACGGATCTCCTCTTCGTCTGAGGAGGAGTAGGAAGGATCGGACCAATGTGCAGCGTGGTAAGTGTTCGTCATTTTATTAAAATGCACTGAACACTAAAATACAAAATAAACAAAGAACAACCGAAACAGTTCCGTCTGGTAACTAATACAAAGACAGAAAACAACTACCCACAAATCATAGTAGGAAAACAGGCTAACTAAGTATGGCTCCCAATCAGAGACAACGATAGACAGCTGCCTCTGATTGGGAACCACACCGGGCCAAACACATAGAAACACAACAACATAGAAAAAGAACAGACTGCCCACCCCAACTCACGCCCTGACCAAACTAAAATAGAGACATAAAAAAGGAACTAAGGTCAGGACGTGACAAGTAGGCTGTAATGTAACAAAATGTGGGAAAGGTCCAGGGGACTGAATACTTTCCCGAAAGATTGTAATGTGATTAGACATACTAAATTCAGCAAAAAAAGAAACGTCCTCTCACTGTCAACTGCGTTTATTTTCAACAAACTGTGTCCCTGAACAAAGGGGGGGGGGCGGGGGGTCAAAATCAAAAGTAACAGTCAGTATCTGGTGTGGCCACCAGCTGCATTAAGTACTGTAGTGCATCTCCTCCTCATGGACTGCACCAGATTTGCCAGTTCTTGCTGTGAGATGTTACCCCACTCTTCCACCAAGGCACCTGCAAGTTCCCGGACATTTCTGGGGGGGACTGGCCCTAGCCCTCTCCCTCCGATCCAACAGGTCCCAGACGTGCTCAATGGGATTGAGATCCGGGCTCGTCGCTGACCATGGCAGAACACTGATATTCCTGTTTTGCAGGAAATCACGCACAGAACGAGCAGTATGGCTGGTGGCATTGTCATGCTGGAGGGTCATGTCAGGATGAGCCTGCTGGAAGTAAACCACATGAGGGAGGAGAATGTCTTCCCTGTAACGCACAGCGTTGAGATTGCCTGCAATGACAACAAACTCAGTCCGATGATGCTGTGACACCGCCCCAGACCATGACGGACCCTCCACCTCCAAATCGATCCCGCACCAGAGTACAGACCTCGGTGTAACGCTCATTCCTTCTTTCTTTTGTTGTTTTCGGAGTCAGTAGAAAGGCCTCTTTAGTGTCCTAAGTTTTCATAACTGTGATCTTAATTGCCTACCGTCTGCAAGCTGTTACATGCTGACCGGACACGTCGCAAAATACATTTAGAAATCCATGTTATTCAATTATTGCGCGTGCCAACGAGCGTCTGCTTTGCCAAGGGCTAAAATAGAACTCCTTTCTATTTCTGACGCGGATCGCACTGAAAGTCCTGCCTCTCCCATCTCCTCATTGGTTTATAGAAGCAGGTAAGCACGTGCCATTTCCTCATTGGTTATACCCATGTGGGTGATTGAAAGACAAACTGTTTTGCCGGTGGTCGTGGTAATACTATGAAAGTTTAAATGCCGATTACCATATAAATTCAAAGATGAAAAAGTCTGGAAGGAGGAGAGATGACTAGAAACGATTCGGTTGGCCGTTTTATATGTGGATTAATTGTCAGAGTAGAGATCCTTGTCCATTTCAGGTAAAATAACAACTCAATGTTTATATCCCAGGATAAATTAGCTAGCAACAGCAAGCTAGCTAAATAGGACAAATTAGCTAGCAAGTGCAAGCTAACTAGCTAAATTGCCATACATGGTTAATGCTTTTCGACCTGTCCCCAAATTAATGACATTGGTTCAGAGTTTGTTTTGATATTTTAACCTGCGTGTCGTGATTGCGTTTGGTGTTTGGTGTAGAGGGACAAAATACATGTATGCATGATGGCGCACGCGCGCAGCGGGTTTGGGTTCCGTGTCAGTGTCTTAAAGACCGTTCCACAGGTGCATGTTCATTAATTGTTTATGGTTCATTGAACAAGCAATGGATATCGTGTTTAAACCCTTTACAATGAAGATCTGTGAAGTTATTTGGATTTTTACTAGTTATCTTTGAAAGACAGGGTCCTGAAAAAGGGACGTTTTTTTGTTGTTGAGTTTAGTTAGACTGTAATGTGATCTGATTAGACATACCGGTTAGATAGACTGTAATGTGATGTGTGTAACGATTCTCGTTGGTGGAAGGAGAGGAGGACCAAGGTGCAGCGTGGTACGTGTCCATTTTAATAAACTGAACACTGAATTGACAAAAAATAAAGAACGAAAACGAAACAGTTCTGCAAGCAATACGCACAAACAGAAAACAATCACCCACAACACACAATGGAAAACAGGCTACCTAAGTATAGCTCCCAATCACAGACAATAGACAGCTGCCTCTGATTGGGAACCACACCAGGCCAAACACAGAAATAGACAACCTAGACATACAACATACCAGTTAGATAGACTGTAATGTGATTCGACACTAGTTAGATACTGTAATGTGATTCGACACTAGTTAGATACTGTAATGTGATTCGACACTAGTTAGATACTGTAATGTGATTCGACATACCCAGTTAGATACTGTAATGTGATTCGACATACCCAGTTAGATACTGTAATGTGATTCGACATACCCAGTTAGATACTGTAATGTGATTCGACATACCCAGTTAGATACTGTAATGTGATTCGACATACCCAGTTAGATACTGTAATGTGATTCGACATACCCAGTTAGATACTGTAATGTGATTCGACATACCCAGTTAGATACTGTAATGTGATTCGACATACCCAGTTAGATACTGTAATGTGATTCGACATAACCAGTTAGATACTGTAATGTGATTCGACATAACCAGTTAGATACTGTAATGTGATTCGACATAACCAGTTAGATACTGTAATGTGATTCGACATACCCAGTTAGATACTGTAATGTGATTCGACATACCCAGTTAGATACTGTAATGTGATTCGACACTAGTTAGATACTGTAATGTGATTCGACACTAGTTAGATACTGTAATGTGATTCGACATACCCAGTTAGATACTGTAATGTGATTCGACATACCCAGTTAGATACTGTAATGTGATTCGACATACCCAGTTAGATACTGTAATGTGATTCGACATACCCAGTTAGATACTGTAATGTGATTCGACATACCCAGTTAGATACTGTAATGTGATTCGACATACCCAGTTAGATACTGTAATGTGATTCGACATACCCAGTTAGATACTGTAATGTGATTCGACATACCCAGTTAGATACTGTAATGTGATTCGACATACCCAGTTAGATACTGTAATGTGATTCGACACTAGTTAGATACTGTAATGTGATTCGACACTAGTTAGATACTGTAATGTGATTCGACATACCCAGTTAGATACTGTAATGTGATTCGACATACCCAGTTAGATACTGTAATGTGATTCGACATACCCAGTTAGATACTGTAATGTGATTCGACATACCCAGTTAGATACTGTAATGTGATTCGACACTAGTTAGATACTGTAATGTGATTCGACATACCCAGTTAGATACTGTAATGTGATTCGACATACCCAGTTAGATACTGTAATGTGATTCGACACTAGTTAGATACTGTAATGTGATTCGACATACCCAGTTAGATACTGTAATGTGATTCGACACTAGTTAGATACTGTAATGTGATTCGACACTAGTTAGATACTGTAATGTGATTCGACATACCCAGTTAGATACTGTAATGTGATTCGACACTAGTTAGATACTGTAATGTGATTCGACACTAGTTAGATACTGTAATGTGATTCGACACTAGTTAGATACTGTAATGTGATTCGACACTAGTTAGATACTGTAATGTGATTCGACACTAGTTAGATACTGTAATGTGATTCGACATACCCAGTTAGATACTGTAATGTGATTCGACACTAGTTAGATACTGTAATGTGATTCGACACTAGTTAGATACTGTAATGTGATTCGACACTAGTTAGATACTGTAATGTGATTCGACATACCCAGTTAGATACTGTAATGTGATTCGACATACCCAGTTAGATACTGTAATGTGATTCGACATACCCAGTTAGATACTGTAATGTGATTCGACATACCCAGTTAGATACTGTAATGTGATTCGACATACCCAGTTAGATACTGTAATGTGATTCGACACTAGTTAGATACTGTAATGTGATTCGACACTAGTTAGATACTGTAATGTGATTCGACATACCCAGTTAGATACTGTAATGTGATTCGACACTAGTTAGATACTGTAATGTGATTCGACACTAGTTAGATACTGTAATGTGATTCGACATACCCAGTTAGATACTGTAATGTGATTCGACACTAGTTAGATACTGTAATGTGATTCGACATACCCAGTTAGATACTGTAATGTGATTCGACATACCCAGTTAGATACTGTAATGTGATTCGACACTAGTTAGATACTGTAATGTGATTCGACATACCCAGTTAGATACTGTAATGTGATTCAACATACCCAGTTAGATACTGTAATGTGATTCAACATACCCAGTTAGATACTGTAATGTGATTCGACACTAGTTAGATACTGTAATGTGATTCGACACTAGTTAGATACTGTAATGTGATTCGACACTAGTTAGATACTGTAATGTGATTCGACATACCCAGTTAGATACTGTAATGTGATTCGACATACCCAGTTAGATACTGTAATGTGATTCGACATACCCAGTTAGATACTGTAATGTGATTCGACATACCCAGTTAGATACTGTAATGTGATTCGACATACCCAGTTAGATACTGTAATGTGATTCGACATACCCAGTTAGATACTGTAATGTGATTCGACATACCCAGTTAGATACTGTAATGTGATTCGACATACCCAGTTAGATACTGTAATGTGATTCGACATACCCAGTTAGATACTGTAATGTGATTCGACACTAGTTAGATACTGTAATGTGATTCGACACTAGTTAGATACTGTAATGTGATTCGACACTAGTTAGATACTGTAATGTGATTCGACATACCCAGTTAGATACTGTAATGTGATTCGACACTAGTTAGATACTGTAATGTGATTCGACATACCCAGTTAGATACTGTAATGTGATTCGACACTAGTTAGATACTGTAATGTGATTCGACATACCCAGTTAGATACTGTAATGTGATTCGACACTAGTTAGATACTGTAATGTGATTCGACACTAGTTAGATACTGTAATGTGATTCGACATACCCAGTTAGATACTGTAATGTGATTCGACACTAGTTAGATACTGTAATGTGATTCGACATACCCAGTTAGATACTGTAATGTGATTCGACATACCCAGTTAGATACTGTAATGTGATTCGACACTAGTTAGATACTGTAATGTGATTCGACATACCCAGTTAGATACTGTAATGTGATTCGACATACCCAGTTAGATACTGTAATGTGATTCGACACTAGTTAGATACTGTAATGTGATTCGACATACCCAGTTAGATACTGTAATGTGATTCGACATACCCAGTTAGATACTGTAATGTGATTCGACATACCCAGTTAGATACTGTAATGTGATTCGACATACCCAGTTAGATACTGTAATGTGATTCGACATACCCAGTTAGATACTGTAATGTGATTCGACACTAGTTAGATACTGTAATGTGATTCGACACTAGTTAGATACTGTAATGTGATTCGACACTAGTTAGATACTGTAATGTGATTCGACACTAGTTAGATACTGTAATGTGATTCGACACTAGTTAGATACTGTAATGTGATTCGACATACCCAGTTAGATACTGTAATGTGATTCGACATACCCAGTTAGATACTGTAATGTGATTCGACATACCCAGTTAGATACTGTAATGTGATTCGACATACCCAGTTAGATACTGTAATGTGATTCGACACTAGTTAGATACTGTAATGTGATTCGACATACCCAGTTAGATACTGTAATGTGATTCGACATACCCAGTTAGATACTGTAATGTGATTCGACATACCCAGTTAGATACTGTAATGTGATTCGACACTAGTTAGATACTGTAATGTGATTCGACACTAGTTAGATACTGTAATGTGATTCGACACTAGTTAGATACTGTAATGTGATTCGACACTAGTTAGATACTGTAATGTGATTCGACACTAGTTAGATACTGTAATGTGATTCGACACTAGTTAGATACTGTAATGTGATTTGACACTAGTTAGATACTGTAATGTGATTCGACATACCCAGTTAGATACTGTAATGTGATTCGACATACCCAGTTAGATACTGTAATGTGATTCGACACTAGTTAGATACTGTAATGTGATTCGACATACCCAGTTAGATACTGTAATGTGATTCGACATACCCAGTTAGATACTGTAATGTGATTCGACATACCCAGTTAGATACTGTAATGTGATTCGACACTAGTTAGATACTGTAATGTGATTCGACACTAGTTAGATACTGTAATGTGATTCGACATACCCAGTTAGATACTGTAATGTGATTCGACATACCCAGTTAGATACTGTAATGTGATTCGACACTAGTTAGATACTGTAATGTGATTCGACACTAGTTAGATACTGTAATGTGATTCGACACTAGTTAGATACTGTAATGTGATTCGACACTAGTTAGATACTGTAATGTGATTTGACATACCCAGTTAGATACTGTAATGTGATTCGACACTAGTTAGATACTGTAATGTGATTCGACACTAGTTAGATACTGTAATGTGATTCGACATACCCAGTTAGATACTGTAATGTGATTCGACATACCCAGTTAGATACTGTAATGTGATTCGACACTAGTTAGATACTGTAATGTGATTCGACACTAGTTAGATACTGTAATGTGATTCGACATACCCAGTTAGATACTGTAATGTGATTCGACACTAGTTAGATACTGTAATGTGATTCGACACTAGTTAGATACTGTAATGTGATTCGACATACCCAGTTAGATACTGTAATGTGATTCGACATACCCAGTTAGATACTGTAATGTGATTCGACACTAGTTAGATACTGTAATGTGATTCGACACTAGTTAGATACTGTAATGTGATTCGACACTAGTTAGATACTGTAATGTGATTCGACACTAGTTAGATACTGTAATGTGATTCGACACTAGTTAGATACTGTAATGTGATTCGACATACCCAGTTAGATACTGTAATGTGATTCGACACTAGTTAGATACTGTAATGTGATTCGACACTAGTTAGATAGACTGTAATGTGATTCGACATAACCAGTTAGATACTGTAATGTGATTCGACATACCCAGTTAGATACTGTAATGTGATTCGACACTAGTTAGATACTGTAATGTGATTCGACATACCCAGTTAGATACTGTAATGTGATTCGACATACCCAGTTAGATACTGTAATGTGATTCGACACTAGTTAGATACTGTAATGTGATTCGACACTAGTTAGATACTGTAATGTGATTCGACACTAGTTAGATACTGTAATGTGATTCGACACTAGTTAGATACTGTAATGTGATTCGACACTAGTTAGATACTGTAATGTGATTCGACACTAGTTAGATACTGTAATGTGATTCGACACTAGTTAGATACTGTAATGTGATTCGACACTAGTTAGATACTGTAATGTGATTCGACACTAGTTAGATACTGTAATGTGATTCGACACTAGTTAGATAGACTGTAATGTGATTCGACACTAGTTAGATAGACTGTAATGTGATTTCACATACCAGTTAGATAGACTGTAATATAATTTGACATATCAGTTAGATAGACTGTAATGTGATCTGATTTAACATACCAGTTAGATAGACTGTAATGTGATTAAACACACTAGTAAGCACATCTATGTAAGAGGATGATACATTGAGTGTGGCATAACTTTGTTTATGAAACAAATTAAATAAGTATGTAACTGTTGTGTTCGTTGTTCACTCAGGTTCTCTTGATCTAATATTAGGCTTCAGTTGAATATCTGATAACATTCAGTGTCAAAAATATGCAAAAGTAGAGACAATTAGAAAGGGGGCAAATACTTTTTCAAGGCACTGTAAATTCAAAGTAGTCGTTTTTAATGGAAATATGCCACAACAGCAACAGCGTGATTAAGTATTCAGTTAAACACACACATGTATCTTAAGTTAGGATCCTCCCCTATAACACATAACCAATCAGTGAGTGGAATAGCCGATAAGCAGCTCTTATGGAAGAGCCGATAAGCAGCTCTTATGGAAGAGCCGATAAGCAGCTCTTATGGAAGAGCCGATAAGCAGCTCTTATGGAAGAGCCGATAAGCAGCTCTTATGGAAGAGCCGATAAGCAGCTCTTATGGAAGAGCCGATAAGCAGCTCTTATGGAAGAGCCGATAAGCAGCTCTTATGGAAGAGCCGATAAGCAGCTCTTATGGAAGAGCCAATAAGCAGCTCTTATTTGAGTATCTTATTATATTGTATGAGAAGCTTGAAAAAAAGAGGGTAAACTGAATAACAGTAACTCACCCAGAGGTAACTCACCCAGAGATAACTCACCCAACTCACCCAGAGTGAACTCACTCAGAGGTAACTCACTGAATAAGGTTTGAATGCTCTGCAGGAGACAACAAGTCATGCCAAAGTTGACCATGTGGCCTAAAAGTAAACAGCTGAAAATAAATTCATCAAATTGATCACTTAATTGGATTTAATGTAATGTGTTTCAGGGGGCTGAGACCTGAAGGAACTTACATGCTGTAACGGCTTTCGTTGGTGGAAGGAGAGGAGGACCAAAATGCAGCGTGGTACGTATCCATAATATAATTTAATAGAGAATGAATACAAAAGAACAAGATAATAAATGAAAACCGAAACAGTACCATATGGTACTAACACAGGAAACACTCACCCAAACACAATAGAAAACAGGCTACCTAAATATGGCTCCCAATCAGAGACAATGACTGACACCTGCCTCTGATTGAGAACCATACTAGGCCAAACACATAGAAATATAACATACAGAACAAAACATAGAAAAAACAACATAGAATGCCCACCCCAACTCACGCCCTGACCAAACTAAAATAAAGACATAACAAAGGAACTAAGGTCAGAACGTGACACATGCAAATGTTGTACATGCTGGTAACATCGGTTGCTGAAAAGACATAAAAGGTTGTAAAAGGTTAGCACAAACAGGAAGTACCTACAGTAACCATGTTGTGCCTACAAACAGGAAGTACCTACAGTAATAATGTTGTGCAGACAAACAGGAAGTACTACCTACAGTACAAGTAAAATGCTCCACAGAAATTAGCATAGTGTTCCCCGCTAAGTTTTGATGGAATATTGTTTTAGAGATTGCCAGACTGCATTTCTGTACAGCACTTTGTGACATCCGCTGATGTTAAAAAGGGCTTTATAAATGCATTTGATTGATTGATTGATTGATTTTGGAGGTTGTCCAGCTTTTCTATTGCCCCAGCGTACAGGCACCCTTACATAGAATGGTTCTGCTTATACTGTGGGGAACACTATGCTAATTTCTGTGGAGCATTTTACTTGTACTGTAGGTAGTACTTCCTGTTTGTCGGCACAACATTATTACTGTAGGTACTTCCTGTTTGTAGGCATAACATGGTTACTGTAGGTACTTCCTGTTTGTAGGCACAACATGGTTACTGTAGGTACTTCCTGTTTGTAGGCACAACATGGTTACTGTAGGTACTTCCTGTTTGTAGGCACAACATGGTTACTGTAGGTACTTCCTGTTTGTAGGCACAAAATTGTTACTGTAGGTACTTCCTTTTTGTAGGCACAACATGGTTACTGTATGCATTATTATTTGTGGTATGTCTTGCTGTGGAACTTCCTGCCTGTATTGAATAACTGCATCGTGCCAAACTGCAAACTATCCCTTGGTGTTTGTAGCCTATGTTATTACTTCTGGTGCTTTGTGCACGTTGAAAGGCCAAAGAACAGCTTATTCTTGTCTTTGTCCATAAAGGCACCCTATGCACGATATAGTGCACTAATTTTGAACAGGGCGCTTTGGCCTCTGGTCAACAGTAGTGCACCCTGTTGAGAATAGGGTGCCATTGGGGACGCAGATCCTTCTGTACCTCACGTTGAGTATGTCCCAGAGAGGGAGGTGAGTCACAGCCTCTTTCTCTCAGCTGTAGTCTGTAGTCAGATCCTTCTGTACCTCACGTTGAGTCTGTCCCAGAGAGGGAGGTGAGTCACAGCCCCTCTCTCTCGGCTGTAGTCTGTAGTCAGATCCTTCTGTACCTCACGTTGAGTCTGTCCCAGAGAGGGAGGTGAGTCACAGCCTCTTTCTCTCAGCTGTAGTCTGTAGTCAGATCCTTCTGTCCTCACGTTGAGTCTGTCCCGGAGAGGGAGGTGAGTCACAGCCCCTCTCTCTCGGCTGTAGTCTGTAGTCAGATCCTTCTGTCCTCACGTTGAGTCTGTCCCAGAGAGGGAGGTGAGTCACAGCCCCTCTCTCTCGGCTGTAGTCTGTAGTCAGATCCTTCTGTACCTCACGTTGAGTCTGTCACAGAGAGGGAGGTGAGTCACAGCCCCTCTCTCTCGGCTGTAGTCTGTAGTCAGATCCTTCTGTCCTCACGTTGAGTCTGTCCCAGAGAGGGAGGTGAGTCACAGCCCCTCTCTCTCGGCTGTAGTCTGTAGTCAGATCCTTCTGTACCTCACGTTGAGTCTGTCACAGAGAGGGAGGTGAGTCACAGCCCCTCTCTCTCGGCTGTAGTCTGTAGTCAGATCCTTCTGTACCTCACGTTGTGTCTGTCCCAGAGAGGGAGGTGAGTCACAGCCCCTCTCTCTCGGCTGTAGTCTGTAGTCAGATCCTTCTGTACCTCACGTTGAGTCTGTCCCAGAGAGGGAGGTGAGTCACAGCCCCTCTCTCTCGGCTGTAGTCTGTAGTCAGATCCTTCTGTACCTCACGTTGAGTCTGTCCCAGAGAGGGAGGTGAGTCACAGCCCCTCTCTCTCGGCTGTAGTCTGTAGTCAGATCCTTCTGTACCTCACGTTGAGTCTGTCACAGAGAGGGAGGTGAGTCACAGCCCCTCTCTCTCAGCTGTAGTCTGTAGTCAGATCCTTCTGTACCTCACGTTGAGTCTGTCCCAGAGAGGGAGGTGAGTCACAGCCCCTCTCTCTCAGCTGTAGTCTGTAGTCAGATCCTTCTGTACCTCACGTTGAGTCTGTCCCAGAGAGGGAGGTGAGTCACAGCCCCTCTCTCTCGGCTGTAGTCTGTAGTCAGATCCTTCTGTACCTCACGTTGAGTCTGTCACAGAGAGGGAGGTGAGTCACAGCCCCTCTCTCTCAGCTGTAGTCTGTAGTCAGATCCTTCTGTACCTCACGTTGAGTCTGTCCCAGAGAGGGAGGTGAGTCACAGCCCCTCTCTCAGCTGTAGTCTGTAGTCAGATCCTTCTGTCCTCACGTTGAGTCTGTCCCAGAGAGGGAGGTGAGTCACAGCCTCTTTCTCTCAGCTGTAGTCTGTAGTCAGATCCTTCTGTACCTCACGTTGAGTCTGTCCCAGAGAGGGAGGTGAGTCACAGCCTCTTTCTCTCAGCTGTAGTCTGTAGTCAGATCCTTCTGTACCTCACGTTGAGTCTGTCACAGAGAGGGAGGTGAGTCACAGCCTCTTTCTCTCAGCTGTAGTCTGTAGTCAGATCCTTCTGTCCTCACGTTGAGTCTGTCCCAGAGAGGGAGGTGAGTCACAGCCCCTCTTTCTCTCAGCTGTAGTCTGTAGTCAGATCCTTCTGTACCTCACGTTGAGTCTGTCCCAGAGAGGGAGGTGAGTCACAGCCCCTCTCTCTCGGCTGTAGTCTGTAGTCAGATCCTTCTGTCCTCACGTTGAGTATGTCACAGAGAGGGAGGTGAGTCACAGCCCCTCTCTCTCGGCTGTAGTCTGTAGTCAGATCCTTCTGTCCTCACGTTGAGTCTGTCACAGAGAGGGAGGTGAGTCACAGCCCCTCTCTCTCGGCTGTAGTCTGTAGTCAGATCCTTCTGTCCTCACGTTGAGTATGTCACAGAGAGGGAGGTGAGTCACAGCCTCTTTCTCTCAGCTGTAGTCTGTAGTCAGATCCTTCTGTACCTCACGTTGAGTCTGTCACAGAGAGGGAGGTGAGTCACAGCCCCTCTCTCTCGGCTGTAGTCTGTAGTCAGATCCTTCTGTCCTCACGTTGAGTCTGTCAAAGAGAGGGAGGTGAGTCACAGCCTCTTTCTCTCGGCTGTAGTCTGTAGTCAGATCCTTCTGTCCTCACGTTGTGTCTGTCACAGAGAGGGAGGTGAGTCACAGCCCCTCTCTCTCGGCTGTAGTCTGTAGTCAGATCCTTCTGTACCTCACGTTGAGTCTGTCCCAGAGAGGGAGGTGAGTCACAGCCCCTCTCTCTCGGCTGTAGTCTGTAGTCAGATCCTTCTGTACCTCACGTTGAGTCTGTCCCAGAGAGGGAGGTGAGTCACAGCCCCTCTCTCTCGGCTGTAGTCTGTAGTCAGATCCTTCTGTCCTCACGTTGAGTCTGTCACAGAGAGGGAGGTGAGTCACAGCCTCTTTCTCTCAGCTGTAGTCTGTAGTCAGATCCTTCTGTACCTCACGTTGAGTCTGTCCCAGAGAGGGAGGTGAGTCACAGCCTCTTTCTCTCAGCTGTAGTCTGTAGTCAGATCCTTCTGTACCTCACGTTGAGTCTGTCACAGAGAGGGAGGTGAGTCACAGCCCCTCTCTCTCAGCTGTAGTCTGTAGTCAGATCCTTCTGTACCTCACGTTGAGTCTGTCCCAGAGAGGGAGGTGAGTCACAGCCTCTTTCTCTCAGCTGTAGTCTGTAGTCAGATCCTTCTGTACCTCACGTTGAGTCTGTCCCAGAGAGGGAGGTGAGTCACAGCCCCTCTCTCTCAGCTGTAGTCTGTAGTCAGATCCTTCTGTACCTCACGTTGAGTCTGTCACAGAGAGGGAGGTGAGTCACAGCCCCTGGCTCTCAGCTGTAGTCTGTAGTCAGATCTTTCTGTACCTCACGTTGAGTCTGTCACAGAGAGGGAGGTGAGTCACAGCTGTAGTCTGCAGGGCCTCCAGACATGAAATCAATACAAATCATTCTGCCGCTGATGGACGGAGACTGGAAAAGACAAATTCCCTCACCAAAGACTGCACTTGATTGAACCCCACTTAGATCGTTAATGTGACTGCCAGACAGATCTGCAGCACAGTGAGTTACTATCTCCTACTGTATTAAGTTGTGTTATTGATGGGTACAGTGAGTTACTATCTCCTACTGTATTAAGATGTATTATTGATGAGTACTGTGAGTTACTATCTCCTACTGTATTAAGATGTGTTATTGATGAGTACAGTGAGTTACTATCTCCTACTGTATTACGATGTGTTATTGATGAGCACAGTGAGTTACTATCTCCTACTGTATTAAGATGTGTTATTGATGAGCACAGTGAGTTACTAACTCCTACTGTATTAAGATGTATTATTGATGAACACAGTGAGTTACTAACTCCTACTGTATTAAGATGTGTTATTGATGAACACAGTGAGTTACTATCTCCTACTGTATTAAGATGTGTTATTGATGAACACAGTGAGTTACTATCTCCTACTGTATTAAGTTGTGTTATTGATGAGTACAGTGAGTTACTATCTCCTACTGTATTAAGATGTGTTATTGATGAACACAGTGAGTTACTATCTCCTACTGTATAAAGATGTGTTATTGATGGGTACAGTGAGTTACTAACTCCTACTGTATTAAGATGTATTATTGATGAGCACAGTGAGTTACTATCTCCTACTGTATTAAGATGTGTTATTGATGAGCACAGTGAGTTACTAACTCCTACTGTATTAAGATGTATTATTGATGAACACAGTAAGTTACTATCTCCTACTGTATTAAGATGTATTATTGATGAGCACAGTGAGTTACTAACTCCTACTGTATTAAGATGTGTTATTGATGAGCACAGTGAGTTACTATCTCCTACTGTATTAAGATGTGTTATTGATGAGCAGTGAGTTACTATCTCCTACTGTATTAAGATGTGTTATTGATGAACACAGTGAGTTACTAACTCCTACTGTATTAAGATGTGTTATTGATGAACACAGTGAGTTACTAACTCCTACTGTATTAAGATGTGTTATTGATGAACACAGTGAGTTACTAACTCCTACTGTATTAAGATGTGTTATTGATGAGCACAGTGAGTTACTAACTCCTACTGTATTAAGTTGTGTTATTGATGAACACAGTGAGTTACTAACTCCTACTGTATTAAGATGTGTTATTGATGAGCACAGTGAGTTACTAACTCCTACTGTATTAAGTTGTGTTATTGATGAACACAGTGAGTTACTAACTCCTACTGTATTAAGATGTGTTATTGATGAACACAGTGAGTTACTAACTCCTACTGTATTAAGATGTGTTATTGATGAGCACAGTGAGTTACTAACTCCTACTGTATTAAGTTGTGTTATTGATGAACACAGTGAGTTACTAACTCCTACTGTATTAAGATGTGTTATTGATGAGCACAGTGAGTTACTAACTCCTACTGTATTAAGTTGTGTTATTGATGAACACAGTGAGTTACTATCTCCTACTGTATTACGATGTGTTATTGATGAGCACAGTGAGTTACTATCTCCTACTGTATTAAGATGTGTTATTGATGAGCACAGTGAGTTACTAACTCCTACTGTATTAAGATGTATTATTGATGAACACAGTAAGTTACTATCTCCTACTGTATTAAGATGTGTTATTGATGAACACAGTGAGTTACTATCTCCTACTGTATTACGATGTGTTATTGATGAGCACAGTGAGTTACTATCTCCTACTGTATTAAGATGTGTTATTGATGAGCACAGTGAGTTACTATCTCCTACTGTATTAAGATGTGTTATTGATGAGCACAGTGAGTTACTAACTCCTACTGTATTAAGATGTATTATTGATGAGTACAGTGAGTTACTAACTCCTACTGTATTAAGATGTGTTATTGATGAACACAGTGAGTTACTAACTCCTACTGTATTAAGATGTATTATTGATGAGTACAGTGAGTTACTATCTCCTACTGTATTACGATGTGTTATTGATGAACACAGTGAGTTACTATCTCCTACTGTATTAAGATGTATTATTGATGAGCACAGTGAGTTACTAACTCCTACTGTATTAAGATGTGTTATTGATGAGCACAGTGAGTTACTATCTCCTACTGTATTAACCCTCCTGCTGTGTTCTGGTTGAATTGGACCGATTTACACGTTTTCTCACTGAAAAATGAAGTTCTGATTTAATCTGATTGTCACAAGGTTCCATGACTTTGTCCATACAGGTCATCTGAACACACAACATGCATTTTGATGATTCTCATTACACTTTGGGTGTTTTATATAACTTTTGTACAGCTGTGGTGTTCCCGGTCAAAAATGGCCGGTCATTAGAAATGAATGGGTGAGACTGCAATTAGTGTATAAAATTGAGTTTAGGTACATGCCCATTCATCAGATGGACACACTTCCTGTCCCAGACCCCCACATGCATGTGTGTTTGAGCACACACACACACACACACCTCCATCCACTTCTTGGCTTCCATGGCAACCCCCACGGGAACTTTTCCCCAATAGAATATTTCCCCCACGGGAACCCCACAGCTGTTGGCATTCTCACAAACAGTCACAACATTGTTTCAATATTATATGGAACTTTTCTCACAGCTCTGGTATATAAAGCTTTTTTGTGGCCTTGTTCACAATTCATTCTGTGGCAGCACAATGACCAAACGATATACTGTATGTGAGGCTCTTGATCATATCTTTGATCATGACACTGGTGAGGAGGAGAGAGTCCGTGTTAAACTTTGACACAAAGTAGTCTGTGATAAATAGCACAGTATGTTTCATCTGAGTATTTGTTATAGTCTAAATAATCCATACATTATGCTTTTTTTACTCAAAAACGAGTTGTATGAGCTCAGGTCAATGAGGCCTACAGGCCATAAATAGTAAATAGAAGTTCAAAACTTGTAATGTTCACAAGAACTTAAGTTGATAAAACAATTTAACTGTCACGCCCTGACCTTAGTTCCTTTTTTATGTCTCTATTTTGGTTTGGTCAGGGCGTGAGTTGGGGTGGGCATTCTATGTTTTTTTTCTATGTTTTCTATTTCTATGTGTTTGGCCTGGTATGGTTCCCAATCAGAGGCAGCTGTCTATCGTTGTCTCTGATTGAGAACCGTACTTAGGTAGCCTTTTCCCACCTGTGTTTGTGGGTAGTTGTTTTCTGTTTTGTGTGTCTTCACCTTACAGAACTGTTTTGTTTTTTTGTTCTTGCTCTTTGATATTTTGTTCAGTGTTTAGGTTATTTATTCTATTAAAAAATGAACACTTACCACGCTGCGTTTTGGTCCACTCCTTCTTCCCAGGACAAACGTTACACTAACACAACATTAGGTGATAATATATGTATTATTATTGATTTATAATCAGCTATAATGGGGTGGTCATTTTGGACCGAGAACACAGAATTAATTAACATGAAACGAACACAACAGGAGGGTTAAGATGATGTGTTATTGATGAGTACAGTGAGTTACTATCTCCTATTGTATTAAGATGATATGTTATTGATGAGTACAGTGAGTTACTATCTCCTATTGTATTAAGATGATATGTTATTGATGAGTACAGTGAGTTACTATCTCCTATTGTATTAAGATGATGTGTTATTGATGAGTACAGTGAGTTACTATCTCCTATTGTATTAAGATGATATGTTATTGACGACGGCATATACATTACATTTTGGTGGATCTCAAATCCATGTCGTTCAAAAAGTTATGCTTTTGACTCATCTGTCCGTAAAACATTCTTCCAAGAGTCTTGATGATCATCAAGGTGCTTCTAGATGCCTATTGGACGACATGGGTTCCATTATGCCTGGTGAAAACCAATCACTGCATTCCACAGTATGAACCTTCATACCAAGCATGGTGGTGGTACTGTGATGGTTTGGGGATGCTTTGCTGCCTCATGACTTGGACGACATGCCTTAATAGAAGAAACCATGAATTCTGCTCTGTATCAGATACTTCTACAGGAGAATGTCAGGCCATCTGTCTGTGAGTTGAAGCTGAAGTGGAGCTTCGGTCATGCAATGATCCAAAACGCACAATGAAGTCCACATGAAAATGGCTAAAAAGAAACACATTTTTAGTTTTGGAATGGCCTAGTCAAAGTCCAGACCTAATCCCAATGAGATGAGATGTTATGGTGGGACTTGAAATGAGCAGTTCATGCTTGAAAACCCACAAATGTTACTGAGTTTTAACCTCTAACGAGCCTCAACCCCGGATCCGGGATCACCCCCCACCCCCCCCACACTGATTAGCATCGCTAGCATAGCGTCACAATTAAATAGTAGCATCTAAATATCATTAAATCACAAGTCCAAGCCACCTAATGAAAGATACAGATCTTGTGAATAAAGCCACCATTTCAGATTTTTAAAATGTTTTACAGGGAAGACACAATATGTAAATCTATTAGCTAACCACGTTAGCAAAGGACACGATTTTTTTACTCCCAACAGCTTTTTCCTGCGTCAGTAGCTATCACTAATTCGACTAGATAAAAATATATATAGCCACTAACCAAGAAACAACTTCATAATATGACAGTCTGATAACATATTTATGGTATAGCATAGTTTTTTTGGGGAAAAATGTGCATTTTTCAGGTATAAATCACAGTTCTACATTGCAGCTGCAATCTGAAATAGTGCTGACCCAGCCAGAACAATTACAGAGACCAACGTCATATAACGAATTACTCATCTTAAAACATTTCAGAAAAATACACAGCGTACAGATATTGAAAGCCCAACATCTGGTGAATCCAAACAATATTTCAGATTTATTAAATGTTTTATAACGAAAACAAAATGTAGCGCTAAATTAGCATAGCTATACAAGGCAGATTCGGCTAGGCGCCCACGGTCAGTTCACATGCACAACAGATATGATATAACATCGTAAATTGGGTCTTACTATGGCTGATCTTTCATCAGAATGTTGATCAAAGTGTCCTTTGTCAAGATGAGTCGTTGGTTCCGTTCAGAAATCTTCCTTTCCCACTCCATTTAGCACAGGTACCGGTCGAGTGGCACAGATCTCTCAAATGTAAATAAATTGTGACAACGGAACACCGCAAAACTCCCAAAAAAATTCAAATAATCTGATTAAACTATATTGAAAAAACATACATTACGATGATATGGTCACATGTATCAAACAAAATTCGACACGGAGATAGTTTTCATCCATAACGCCAGCAAAACAGTACACAATCGCAGCTCCAACTCGTGCGAATCAGCAAACCGGAAGTTGTCGGTCACGCCAAAGAAATAGGTCTTATTTCACGTCAGTACCAGATAAACAAAGAATTTCTCCTCTGACGTCTTCTTGACACCCAGAGGAAGGCGAATGAGGTGTGTTTCGGGTCATAGGGGGCACGACCATATATAGGCAGAGCTTTGAAGCCAGCATAACACATCTTGATTTTATGTTCTTGGTCATGGAAAGTGCTGTGAAATGACTTCTGTATCACTCAGAGACAAAATTGAAACGGTTTTAGAAACTAGAGATTGTTTTCTTTCCAATGGTATTATTTATATGCATGTAGTAAGAGCAATAATTGAATAAGAGGCAGTTTAATCTGTTGAGCAAATTATGCTAATGGGAAAATAGCACCCCCTGTATTCTCAAGAAGTTAAAGCAGTTTGGCATACAGGAGTGGGCAAAAATTCCTCCAAAGCGATGTGAGACTGATCAACAACTACAGGTAGAATTTGGTTGCAGTCATTGTAGTTAATGGTGGCACAACCAGTTATTGAGTGTGAGGGGCAATTACTTTATCACACAGGAGAATTGGGTGATTAATAAATTAGTTAAATCATTTAAATAAATAAAATAAGAATCCATTTTTTTTCTTCTTATTTGTCAACTCAGGTAATCTAATATTAGTTTTTGGTTAAAGATCTGATAACATTCAGTATTAAAAATATACAAAAATAAATACATCAGAAAGGGGGAAACTTAATTTTCACAGCACTGTAGATTTGCCCTTTAGTGAGGATAATATAGCCTCGAAACACTGTAGATTAGCCCTTTAGTGAGGATAATATAGCCTCGAAACACTGTAGATTAGCCCTTTAGTGAGGATAATATAGCCTCGAAACACTGTAGATTTGCCCTTTAGTGAGGATAATATAGCCTCGAAACACTGTAGATTAGCCCTTTAGTGAGGATAATATAGCCTCGAAACACTGTAGATTAGCCCTTTAGTGAGGATAATATAGCCTCGAAACACTGTAGATTAGCCCTTTAGTGAGGATAATATAGCCTCGAAACACTGTAGATTAGCCCTTTAGTGAGGATAATATAGCCTCGAAACACTGTAGATTAGCCCTTTAGTGAGGATAATATAGCCTCGAAACACTGTAGATTAGCCCTTTAGTGAGGATAATATAGCCTCGAAACACTGTAGATTAGCCCTTTAGTGAGGATAATATAGCCTCGAAACACTGTAGATTAGCCCTTTAGTGAGGATAATATAGCCTCGAAACACTGTAGATTAGCCCTTTAGTGAGGATAATATAGCCTCGAAACACTGTAGATTAGCCCTTTAGTGAGGATAATATAGCCTCGAAACACTGTAGATTAGCCCTTTAGTGAGGATAATATAGCCTCGAAACACTGTAGATTAGCCCTTTAGTGAGGATAATATAGCCTCGAAACACTGTAGATTTAGCCCTTTAGTGAGGATAATATAGCCTCGAAACACTGTAGATTAGCCCTTTAGTGAGGATAATATAGCCTCGAAACACTGTAGATTAGCCCTTTAGTGAGGATAATATAGCCTCGAAACACTGTAGATTAGCCCTTTAGTGAGGATAATATAGCCTCGAAACACTGTAGATTAGCCCTTTAGTGAGGATAATATAGCCTCGAAACACTGTAGATTAGCCCTTTAGTGAGGATAATATAGCCTCGAAACACTGTAGATTAGCCCTTTAGTGACGATAATATAGCCTCGAAACACTGTAGATTAGCCCTTTAGTGAGGATAATATAGCCTCGAAAAACTGTAGATTTGCCCTTTAGTGAGGATAATATAGCCTCGAAACACTGTAGATTAGCCCTTTAGTGAGGATAATATAGCCTCGAAACACTGTAGATTAGCCCTTTAGTGACGATAATATAGCCTCGAAACACTGTAGATTAGCCCTTTAGTGAGGATAATATAGCCTCGAAACACTGTAGATTAGCCCTTTAGTGAGGATAATATAGCCTCGAAAAGTGATTTAGTTACATGAAATAGAATTTATTAGGGTGTTGTTTAACCTCATGACGCTAGGGGTCAGATTTAAAAAAAAAAAAAATTAAATAACGTTCCCAAGGTAAACGGACTATTTCTCAGGTCCAGATCGTAGAATATGCATATACAGATTAGAATAGAAAACACTCCAAAGTTTCCATAACTGTCAAAATATTGTCTGTGAGTATAACAAAACAGATTTTGCAGGCGAAAACCTGAGGAAATCTAACCCGGAAGTGATTTTTAAATTTTTAAATCTGTGTTTCATTTCCCTTCTTTCTTCCATTTAAAGGGGTATCAACCAGATTCCTTTTCCAATGGCTTCCTCAGGCTGTGACCAGGCTTTAGACATAGTTTCAGGCTTTTATTTTGAAAAATGAGCGAGATGTTTTAAAACTAGTCAGGTGTCCTTTGATTAGTTCCTGCGCGTGAGAGGGGTAGCTCTCCATTTTCTTTCTCTCTTTTATTGAATAGGTTACGGTCCGGTTGAAATATTATCGATTATGTATGTTAAAAACAACCTGAGGATTGATTATAAAAAACATTTGACATGTTTCTACGAACATTACGGATACTTTACATTACGGATACTTTTTGGAATTTTCGTCGAACGGAACGAGGCTGTAGTTTTCTGAACATAACGCGCAACCCAAATGGTGTTTTTTTGTTATAAAAGTAATATTTATCGAACAAAAAGAACATTTATTGTGTAACTGGGAGTCTCGTGAGTGCAAACATCCGAAGATTATCAAAGGTAAGCGATTCATTTTATTGCTTTTCTGACTTTCGTGACCATGCTAATTTGGGGCTAGCTGTTCTAGCATTGATTGATACACTCACAAAAGCTTGGATTGTTTTCGCTGTAAAGCATATTTTCAAAATCTGACACGATAGGTGGATTAACAACAAGCTAAGCTGTGTTTTGTTATATTTTACTTGTGATTGCATGATTATAAATATTTTTAGTAATATTTTGCGCCCTGCAATTCAGCGGTTGATTAGGAAAATGATCACGCTAAAGGGATCCGTAGCGCAGAGAAGTTAAACTCTTACAAAAGAACTGTTCAAATCAGAATTGGAACACACATTATTGTGAAATGATGTAGCCATACATAGTTTCATCTGATGTAGTGTATTGTTACAAACATAGTCATTATTGGAAGGCCTCTCGCCTGCAGCACTGGACGAACAAGTGTGCCACATTCCCTTCTTGCGTTGCCTTAAACAGTTGGTCCTCTTGATGATCAAGAGCCCAGTTCTGAGAAAGATAGCAATTTATTTCACAGCCACCCGCTGAGATAGATTTTGTTTTGGATATCAAAGTGCAAAAAAAAAAAAAGCAATGATGAAAAAATATATATATAATGACACAAGAGACTGTGTCTGATTGTCTAACTCTTCAAACAATTAATAAAATGTTTAAAAAAATGTAAATGCGCATTGGCTCCACTTTCTCACAGTCTGGTGAAACTCAAAGAGAACAAAGAAAATAACCTCCATTCTTCCGTTTATTAACATCCTTAAATAACACCCTCTAGCTGTAAAGAAACTAATGGAGATTTTTTTTAAACTTCTCTCCCATTTTGTTGTTTGACATTTAAATATTTTCTGTTGAAAGTGTTTTTCAGAACGGAGGATTGCGCTTGTAACCATGGTTGCTGTGTTTCCTTTCTAAAGAGATTTACATCCTCAGTTAGGCAACTTTTTAACAGATTCTGGCTGAAATAGACTCAGGATGTGAGACAAAATGAAAGCCACTGGGGGAAGGTGAGCCTGTCTGTCTGTCTGTCTGTCTGTCTGTCTGTCTGTCTGTCTGTCTGTCTGTCTGCCTGCCTGCCTGCCTGCCTGCCTGCCTGCCTGCCTGCCTGCCTGCCTGCCTGCCTGCCTGCCTGCCTGTCTGTCTGTCTGTCTGCCTGCCTGCCTGCCTGCCTGCCTGCCTGCCTGCCTGCCTGCCTGTCTGTCTGTCTGTCTGTCTGTCTGTCTGTCTGCCTGTCTGTCTGCCTGTCTGTCTGCCTGCCTGCCTGCCTGTCTGCCTGCCTGCCTGCCTGCCTGCCTGTCTGTCTGTCTGTCTGTCTGTCTGTCTGTCTGTCTGTCTGTCTGTCTGTCTGTCTGTCTGTCTGTGTGTCTGCCTGTCTGCCTGTCTGCCTGTCTGCCTGTCTGTGTATGAGAGCAGCAAATCCGACGTGGTTTGGTAAACAGAGGCTCCAGGGAGTGCTCTCCAGCTGCGTCCAAAATGATACCCTATTCCCTATTTGAAACACTACTGTTGACCAGAGCCCTATAAGCCCTGGTCAAAAATACTGCTCTATATTGGGAATAGGGTACCATTTAGGATACATCATCCGTTAGCATGCAGGCTGCCGGGTACTAGACAGAGCCCTCTGTGATTCTAAATAGTTTAAGCTCATTGAAATCTGCGTAGAAAATGCCACTAAGGCTACATGCCACCAAAAACACTCCAAACACTCTTCAGATGGCTGGACTGGAGCAGAGTAGAGCCTGTGGTACACACACACTGACGTTCTATATTCTAATGCCACATCCTTGTGCTGCTGGTGCTGCTGTTGGCCACAAGTAGGCTATCACTGCTGCTGCTGCTAGTCACAAGTAGGCTATCGCTGCTGGTCACAAGTAGGCTATCACAGCTGCTGCTGCTGGTCACAAGTAGGCTATCACTGCTGCTGCTGCTGGCCACAAGTAGGCTATCACTGCTGCTGCTGCTGGCCACAAGTAGGCTATCACTGATGCTGCTGCTGGCCACAAGTAGGCTATCACTGATGCTGCTGGTCACTGGTGCTGCTGCTGGCCACAAGTAGCCTATCACAGCTGCTGCTGCTGCTGGTCACAAGTAGGCTATCACAGCTGCTGCTGCTGGTCACAAGTAGGATATCACAGCTGCTGCTGCTGGTCACAAGTAGGCTATCACTGCTGCTGGTCACAAGTAGGCTATCACTGTTGGTCACAAGTAGGCTATCACTGCTGCTTCTGCTGCTGGTCACAAGTAGGCTATCACTGCTGCTGCTGCTGGTCACAAGTAGGCTAACGCTGCTGCTGCTGGTCACAAGTAGGCTATCTCTGGTGCTGCTGCTGGTCACAAGTAGGCCATCACTGCTGTTTCTGCTGGTCACAAGTAAGCTATCATAAGGGTGTCGTTTTAGTTTCTAATGGATTCTGTTTGTCAGGGGGTATGTCAGGACATATTGGGATAACAGCTGCTGCTAGTGCTTTTCAATCAAATCGAATGATATAGAACACCTGTGCTATGGCATGTAATCCGCAAATTAACTTCACAGATATACACAATAGAGTTATGTAAATATACTCCTGTGCTAAGAAAGTGCTATTGACGTTATACTTGACAGATTGTAGTATTGAGGGTCTGAAACAGGAATACTAAGAAGTCTGCTCAGTTGTCAGAAGACAGGCCCCTCGTGATATGCTTGTTTCTGATCTTCTACAGGAAACACCTGGCATTTATCTTCATCAGTTGTCCGGACATCCCTCCCTACAAAAGCCAGACTGAAGAGTATCAAATCAACAGCACAATTTTTCAGAAATGGCAGATCCAATTTTATACAGGTCCACGAGGCCCCTCCTAACTGTTGCTGTGCTGACCCTCTGCTCATTCCGCAGCTATTCACGGCCTCGCTGAAGCTTCTGAAGATTGTCCTGTCTCTTTTGCAGTGCTGGGTAATGTGCTTCTCTTTTGCAACGCTGGGTGATGTGTTCCAATGAGAGAGATCCTAAAGAGACAGAGATCCCTCTGACATGTATAGACAGGGATACTTTTAAGACATGGAAAAACTTGCTTCACATTCTCCCAGTAATGAACTTGAGACAATAAGATTGAGTTTTGACATTTTGCTAGATAGCACTGTCTCTCTCTTTTGCCAGTCAGGGTGATGTGCTAAACAGAAGCCCCATTTTTACCATCGCTTTGCATTTTAAAACATGTAAACATCATGCTCATACAACATGTATTTGAATACCAATAATATTCACATTATTTAGACATTAATTTACTTAATATTTCCTCACCTTATACTGTCATTCCGATCATATATATATAAAAAATACTTAACACTTATTTTTTCTTAAAACTGCATTGTTGGTTATTAAGGGCTTGTAAAGTAATAATTTCATTGCAAGGTCTGTACCTGCTGTATTCAGTGCATGTGACTAATACAGTTTCAAAAAAATCTAAAATAAAATACAATTGTATAAAATTGTATTAACATCAGAGAATGTATTAACATCATCACAGAATGTATTAACATCACAGAATGTATTAACATCACAGAATGTATTAACATCACAGAATGTATTAACATCACAGAATGTATTAACATCACAGAATATATTAACATCACAGAATGTATTAACATCACAGAATGTATTAACATCATAACAGAATGTATTAACATCACAGAATGTATTAACATCACAGAATGTATTAACATCATAACAGAATGTATTAACATCACAGAATGTATTAACATCACAGAATGTATTAACATCACAGAATGTATTAACATCATCACAGAATGTATTAACATCACAGAATGTATTAACATCACAGAATGTATTCACATCATCACAGAATGTATTAACATCATCACAGAATGTATTAACATCATCACAGAATGTATTAACATCACAGAATGTATTAACATCATCACAGAATGCATTAACATCACAGAATGCATTAACATCACAGAATGTATTAACATCACAGAATGTATTAACATCATAACTGAATGTATTAACATCATCACAGAATGTATTAACATCACAGAATATGTATTAACATCACAGAATGTATTAACATCACAGAATGTATTAACATCACAGAATGTATTAACATAACAGAATGTATTAACATCATCACAGAATGTATTAACATCATCACAGAATGTATTAACATAACAGAATGTATTAACATCATAACAGAATGTATTAACATCATCACAGAATGTATTAACATCACAGAATGTATTAACATCATAACAGAATGTATTAACATCATAACAGAATGTATTAACATCACAGAATGTATTAACATCATCACAGAATGTATTAACATAACAGAATGTATTAACATCATAACAGAATGTATTAACATCATCACAGAATGTATTAACATCATCACAGAATGTATTAACATCACAGAATGTATTAACATCACAGAATGTATTAACATCATAACAGAATGCATTAACATCACAGAATGTATTAACATCACAGAATGTATTAACATCACAGAATGTATTAACATCACAGAATGTATTAACATCACAGAATGTATTAACATCACAGAATGTATTAACATCACAGAATGTATTAACATCACAGAATGTATTAACATCACAGAATGTATTAACATCACAGAATGTATTAACATCATAACAGAATGTATTAACATCATCACAGAATGTATTAACATCACAGAATGTATTAACATCATAACAGAATGTATTAACATCACAGAATGTATTACCATCACAGAATGTATTAACATCACAGAATGTATTAACATCACAGAATGTATTAACATCACAGAATGTATTAACATCATAACTGAATGTATTAACATCACAGAATGTATTAACATCATAACTGAATGTATTAACATCACAGAATGTATTAACATCACAGAATGTATTAACATCACAGAATATATTAACATCACAGAATGTATTAACATCACAGAATGTATTAACATCACAGAATGTATTCACATCACAGAATGTATTAACATCACAGAATGTATTAACATCATCACAGAATGTATTAACATCACAGAATGTATTAACATCATCACAGAATGTATTAACATCACAGAATGTATTAACATCATCACAGAATGTATTAACATCACAGAATGTATTAACATCATCACAGAATGTATTAACATCACAGAATGTATTAACATCATAACAGAATGTATTAACATCATCACAGAATGTATTAACATCACAGAATGTATTATCATCATAACAGAATGTATTAACATCACAGAATGTATTAACATCACAGAATGTATTAACATCACAGAATGTATTAACATCACAGAATGTATTAACATCACAGAATGTATTAACATCATCACAGAATGTATTAACATCACAGAATATATTAACATCACAGAATGTATTAACATCATCACAGAATGTATTAACATCACAGAATGTATTAACATCATCACAGAATGTATTAACATCACAGAATGTATTAACATCACAGAATGTATTAACATCACAGAATGTATTAACATCACAGAATGTATTAACATCATAACAGAATGTATTAACATCACAGAATGTATTAACATCACAGAATGTATTAACATCACAGAATGTATTAACATCACAGAATATATTAACATCACAGAATGTATTAACATCACAGAATGTATTAACATCACAGAATGTATTAACATCACAGAATGTATTAACATCATAACTGAATGTATTAACATCACAGAATGTATTAACATCACAGAATGTATTAACATCACAGAATGTATTAACATCACAGAACGTATTAACATCACAGAATGTATTAACATCACAGAATGTATTAACATCACAGAATATATTAACATCACAGAATGTATTAACATCACAGAATGTATTAACATCACAGAATGTATTAACATCACAGAATGTATTAACATCACAGAATGTATTAACATCACAGAATGTATTAACATCACAGAATGTATTAACATCACAGAATGTATTAACATCATAACAGAATGTATTAACATCATCACAGAATGTATTAACATCACAGAATGTATTAACATCATAACAGAATGTATTAACATCACAGAATGTATTAACATCACAGAATGTATTAACATCACAGAATGTATTAACATCACAGAATGTATTAACATCACAGAATGTATTAACATCATAACTGAATGTATTAACATCACAGAATGTATTAACATCATAACTGAATGTATTAACATCACAGAATGTATTAACATCACAGAATGTATTAACATCACAGAATATATTAACATCACAGAATGTATTAACATCACAGAATGTATTAACATCACAGAATGTATTAACATCACAGAATGTATTAACATCATCACAGAATGTATTAACATCACAGAATGTATTAACATCATCACAGAATGTATTAACATCACAGAATGTATTAACATCACAGAATGTATTAACATCATCACAGAATGTATTAACATCACAGAATGTATTAACATCATCACAGAATGTATTAACATCACAGAATGTATTATCATCATAACAGAATGCATTAACATCATCACAGAATGTATTAACATCACAGAATGTATTAACATCATGACAGAATGTATTAACATCACAGAATGTATTAACATCACAGAATGTATTAACATCACAGAATGTATTAACATCACAGAATGTATTAACATCATCACAGAATGTATTAACATCACAGAATGTATTAACATCATCACAGAATGTATTAACATCACAGAATGTATTAACATCACAGAATGTATTAACATCATCACAGAATGCATTAACATCACAGAATGTATTAACATCATCACAGAATGTATTAACATCACAGAATGTATTATCATCATAACAGAATGCATTAACATCATCACAGAATGTATTAACATCACAGAATGTATTAACATCATAACAGAATGTATTAACATCACAGAATGTATTAACATCACAGAATGTATTAACATCATCACAGAATGTATTAACATCATCACAGAATGTATTAACATCATCACAGAATGTATTAACATCATCACAGAATGTATTAACATCATCACAGAATTCATTAACATCACAGAATGTATTAACATCACAGAATGTATTAACATCATCACAGAATGTATTAACATCATCACAGAATGTATTAACATCATCACAGAATGTATTAACATCACAGAATGTATTAACATCATCACAGAATGCATTAACATCACAGAATGCATTAACATCACAGAATGTATTAACATCACAGAATGTATTAACATCATAACTGAATGTATTAACATCACAGAATGTATTAACATCACAGAATGAATTAACATCACAGAATGTATTAACATCACAGAATGTATTAACATCACAGAATGTATTAACATCACAGAATGTATTAACATCATCACAGAATGTATTAACATCACAGAATGTATTAACATCATAACAGAATGTATTAACATCATCACAGAATGTATTAACATCACAGAATGTATTAACATCATAACAGAATGTATTAACATCACAGAATGTATTAACATAACAGAATGTATTAACATCATAACAGAATGTATTAACATCATCACAGAATGTATTAACATCATCACAGAATGTATTAACATCACAGAATGTATTAACATAACAGAATGTATTAACATCATCACAGAATGTATTAACATCATCACAGAATGTATTAACATAACAGAATGTATTAACATCACAGAATGTATTAACATCACAGAATGTATTAACATCACAGAATGTATTAACATCACAGAATGTATTAACATCACAGAACGTATTAACATCACAGAATGTATTAACATCACAGAATGCATTAACATCACAGAATATATTAACATCACAGAATGTATTAACATCACAGAATGTATTAACATCACAGAATGTATTAACATCACAGAATGTATTAACATCACAGAATATATTAACATCACAGAATGTATTAACATCACAGAATGTATTAACATCACAGAATGTATTAACATCACAGAATGTATTAACATCATAACAGAATGTATTAACATCATCACAGAATGTATTAACATCACAGAATGTATTAACATCATAACAGAATGTATTAACATCACAGAATGTATTACCATCACAGAATGTATTAACATCACAGAATGTATTAACATCACAGAATGTATTAACATCACAGAATGTATTAACATCATAACTGAATGTATTAACATCACAGAATGTATTAACATCATAACTGAATGTATTAACATCACAGAATGTATTAACATCACAGAATGTATTAACATCACAGAATATATTAACATCACAGAATGTATTAACATCACAGAATGTATTAACATCACAGAATGTATTAACATCACAGAATGTATTAACATCATCACAGAATGTATTAACATCACAGAATGTATTAACATCATCACAGAATGTATTAACATCACAGAATGTATTAACATCACAGAATGTATTAACATCATCACAGAATGTATTAACATCACAGAATGTATTAACATCATCACAGAATGTATTAACATCACAGAATGTATTAACATCATAACAGAATGTATTAACATCATCACAGAATGTATTAACATCACAGAATGTATTAACATCATAACAGAATGTATTAACATCACAGAATGTATTAACATCACAGAATGTATTAACATCACAGAATGTATTAACATCACAGAATGTATTAACATCATCACTGAATGTATTAACATCACAGAATGTATTAACATCATCACAGAATGTATTAACATCACAGAATGTATTAACATCATCACAGAATGTATTAACATCACAGAATGTATTAACATCATCACAGAATGTATTAACATCACAGAATGTATTAACATCATAACAGAATGCATTAACATCACAGAATGTATTAACATCACAGAATGTATTAACATCATAACAGAATGTATTAACATCACAGAATGTATTAACATCACAGAATGTATTAACATCATCACAGAATGTATTAACATCATCACAGAATGTATTAACATCATCACAGAATGTATTAACATCATCACAGAATTCATTAACATCACAGAATGTATTAACATCACAGAATGTATTAACATCATCACAGAATGTATTAACATCATCACAGAATGTATTAACATCATCACAGAATGTATTAACATCACAGAATGTATTAACATCATCACAGAATGCATTAACATCACAGAATGCATTAACATCACAGAATGTATTAACATCACAGAATGTATTAACATCATATCTGAATGTATTAACATCACAGAATGTATTAACATCACAGAATGAATTAACATCACATAATGTATTAACATCACAGAATGTATTAACATCATCACAGAATGTATTAACATCATCACAGAATGTATTAACATCATCACAGAATGTATTAACATCACAGAATGTATTAACATCACAGAATGTATTAACATCACAGAATGTATTAACATCATCACAGAATGTATTAACATCACAGAATGTATTAACATCACAGAATGTATTAACATCACAGAATGTATTAACATAACAGAATGCATTAAGCCTCTACCTTGTTATGCCACTGCTATTGTAATGATTTGTATGTTCTTAGTTGTGGGAGTGTGTGATATGCATATATTTGGTGTCCGTCCTACACTGTAGTACTGTATATGCACATTGATACATAGGTTACATCCACATTGTCTGTATCCCAAAAAGGGTGTTGAAACAGCAGCTCAATAGGAAATTATGTTTATATGGAAAACAGGGAGAAGCTGTGTGTTTCCTGGCAGCTCCTGTTATATAAGATAGGAGCTGTGTGTTTCCTGGCAGCTCCTGTTATATAAGATAGGAGCTGTGTGTTACCTGGCAGCTCCTGTTATATAAGATAGGAGCTGTGTGTTTCCTGGCAGCTCTTGTTCTATAAGATAGGAGCATTGTGTTGCCTGGCAGCTCCTGTTTAATAAGATAGGAGCTGTGTGTTACCTGGCAGCTCCTGTTGTAACAAGATAGGAGACAGATACTAGACGTGAAGAGCCAATAGTGTGATGAGAATTGAAGCAAAAATGCAGCAAGGGAATCTGTCCAGGAATCAAAGTACTGACAAGTTGAAGGGATGGTTTTAAATGCATAAACACACCCGGTATTTCTCTCAGACCCCGGGGTTTCACGGGGTTGGAGGAGTGCAGCCTAATCGAATTCCACTATGCTATTTTTCGAGCTCAACCTGCACGCATGTAAACCACAGTTTAGCAGGTATACTGTGCTCCCTTCAAAGAGGACAGTCACCTTTTGACCCTGTTGGATGACCACACGTTCATAACCCTGCAGGTTATATCTCCACACAGACACACACACACACAATACCTTGAAAAATAAGTAGAATTCCTATCCGATCCTCCAGAGATCCAGACTACAGTACGTTAGAGATGATTCCAAATCAGACGAGAAGCTTCAGGGTTCCGCTCAGACTGTGATGGTTCCGTATAATATTATCTTGCAATCATCAAGGCCAAAGAATAGATTCTGGGGCAGTTGTGGACATGGGGGTGAATAGACATGCATTCAGTTTAAATGAACATGTTTTATCTACTCGTGATTATATGTAAATCAACAGCCCGTGGAAACCACAATCCTTCTCCATCTTTGACTTTTCAGCATTCATTTAGCTAAATAGCTTTACACTGCAACATTTCCTAGAGACAGTCATTGTTTTATTTACCACCGCATAATTAGGTTACATTGACCTAGTTCCCAAAGCCATATTCCTTTCTCCTGACGGAAACTGTCAAACATGACTCTGATATGCCTGCTGATAAGTGATAGGTGAGATGAAAGTCAATGATATTTTCAGGGAAAACGATGACAATTTAAAAAAAACAGCAGAATGACAAGTATCAGAGATAATGATTGATTAAATGAAAAGTTATCTTTGGCAATTATTCCTTGCTGTTCTTATCTGGAACAATATGGACGTAGAGCCGCCGTGCAGAATATTGATGAGTCTGTGACGTTTGCCTCTCCTTGTCCTTGTCCTTCTAAACGCTTAGTAGAAATATAAACAAAGCATACAGAATGTATCATCCTCAAGGAGCCACAATAACCAATAACCAGACTCAGGTTAGGCAACGTTGAAGTAGCATGACGAAAAAGGCTTTGGTCGAAAGTTGACCCCTTTAAACATGCCGAATTCAAATGTCCCAACGCGTGTGTACTTCACTATAGTTTAGTATTTGTTTCTTCGTTGTAGTGGTCACTCACAGCCTATACTCTGCACATCATGTCATCCCTTGTGCTTGGTCCAGATTTCTGATGCTTATGATCACATCAGAGTGAACGCATGGGCACTGCCAGGGGGATACCAGTCCAAAGGTTTACTACTGAACTGAATGATGATGTATGCTGGGACTTCACAGCACCTGCTGGGACCCAGATGTGATGTGGCTGGTTTTACAGGGTGGCTTGTGGAGCAATACCTCAGGGGTTTCTTACCACAGCTGGGGAGAGTAGAGGCTTCTGCCTGATTGGCACTGCACATCTATCTATTGCTCTCTGGTTTAGGCTACATATAATATTGGTATGCTGTAGGTGTAGAAAATGTGCATGAATGTGGGAATTGGAATGCATCAGAATGGTAGAGAAATCACTTTCTTATTTACCTAGGCAAGTCAATTAAGAACAAATCAAATCAAATGTATTTATATAGCCCTTATTACATCAGCTGATATATCAAAGTGCTTTACAGAAACCCAGCCTAAAACCCCAAACAGCAAGCAATGCAGGTGTAGAAGTACGGTGGCTAGGAATAACTCCCTAGAAAGGCCAAAACCTAGGAAGAAACCTAGAGAGGAACCAGGCTATGAGGTGTGGCCAGTACTTTTATGGCTGTACCGGGTGGAGATTATAACAGAACATGGCCAAGATGTTCAAATGTTCATAAATGACCAGCATGGTCAAATAATAATAATCACAGTAGTTGTCGGGGGTGCAACAGGTCAGCACCTCAGGAGTAAATGTCAGTTGGCTTTTCATAGCCGATCATTAAGAGTATCTCTACCGCTCCTGCGGTCTCTAGAGAGTTGAAAACAGCAGGTCTGGGACAGATAGCACGTCCGGTGAACAGGTCAGGGTTCCATAGCCGCAGACAGAACAGTTGAAACTGGAGCAGCAGCACGGCCAGGTGGACTGGGGACAACAAGGAGTCATCATGGCAGGTAGTCCTGAGGCATGGTCCTAGGGCTCAGGTCCTCTGAGAGAGAGAAAGAAAGAAAGAGAGAAAGAAAGAGAGTATTAGAGAGAGCATACTTAAATTCACACAGGACACCGGATAAGACAGGAGAAATACTCCAGATATAACAAACTGACCCTAGCCCCCCGACACATAAACTACTGCAGCATAAATACTGGAGGCTGAGACCAGAGGGGTCAGGAGACACTGTGGCCCCATCCGATTATATCCCCAGACAGGGCCAAACATGCAGGATATAACCCCACCCACTTTGCCAAAGCACAGCCTCCACACCACTAGAGGGATATCTCCAACCACCAACTTACCATCCTGAGACAAGGCCGAGTGTAGCCCACAAAGATCTCCGCCACGGCACAAGGGAACAGTGGGTTAACTGCCTTGTTCAGGGGCAGAACAACAGATTCAGGGGCAGAACAACTCGGCTACCTGCCGCCCCTACACTCTAACCACTAGGCTACCTGCCGCCCCTACACTCTAACCACTAGGCTACCTGCCGCCCCTACACTCTAACCACTAGGCTACCTGCCGCCCCTACACTCTAACCACTAGGCTACCTGCCGCCCCTACACTCTAACCACTAGGCTACCTGCCGCCCCTACACTCTAACCACTAGGCTACCTGCCGCCCCTACACTCTAACCACTAGGCTACCTGCCGCCCCTACACTCTAACCACTAGGCTTCCTTGCCGCCCCTACAATCTATCCACTAGGCTACCTGCCGCCCCTACACTCTAACCACTAGGCTACCTGCCGCCCCTACACTCTAACCACTAGGCTACCTGCCACCCCTACACTCTAACCACTAGGCTAACCTGCCACCTCTACACTCTAATCACTAGGCTAACTTGCCGCCCCTACGCTCTAACCACTAGGCTACCTGCTGCCCCTACGCTCTAACCACTAGGCTACCTGCCGCCCCTACGCTCTAACCACTAGGCTACCTGCCGCCCCTACGCTCTAACCACTAGGCTACCTGCCGCCACTGCGCTCTAACCACTAGGCTACCTGCCACCCCTACACTCTAACCACTAGGCTAACCTGCCACCTCTACACTCTAACCACTAGGCTAACCTGCCGCCCCTACGCTCTAACCACTAGGCTACCTGCCGCCCCTACGCTCTAACCACTAGGCTACCTGCCGTCCCTACGCTCTAACCACTAGGCTACCTGCCGCCACTAAGCTCTAACCACTAGGCTACCTGCCGCCCCTACACTCTAACGACTAGGCTAACCTGCCGCCCGTACGCTCTAACCACTAGGCTAACCTGCCGCCCCTACGCTCTAACCACTAGGCTACCTGCCGCCCCTACGCTCTAACCACTAGGCTACCTGCCACCCCTACGCTCTAACCACTAGGCTACCTGCCGTCCCTACGCTCTAACCACTAGGCTACCTGCCGCCCCGACGCTCTAACCACTAGGCTACCTGCCGCCCCTACACTCTAACGACTAGGCTAACCTGCCGCCCGTACGCTCTAACCACTAGGCTAACCTGCCGCCCCTACGCTCTAACCACTAGGCTACCTGCCGCCCCTACACTCTAACCACTAGGCTACCTGCCGCCCCTACGCTCTAACCACTAGGCTACCTGCCGCCACTGCGCTCTAACCACTAGGCTACCTGCCACCCCTACACTCTAACCACTAGGCTAACCTGCCACCTCTACACTCTAACCACTAGGCTAACCTGCCGCCCCTACGCTCTAACCACTAGGCTACCTGCCGCCCCTACGCTCTAACCACTAGGCTACCTGCCGTCCCTACGCTCTAACCACTAGGCTACCTGCCGCCCCTACACTCTAACCACTAGGCTACCTGCCGCCCCTACACTCTAACGACTAGGCTAACCTGCCGCCCGTACGCTCTAACCACTAGGCTAACCTGCCGCCCTTACGCTCTAACCACTAGGCTACCTGCCGCCCCTACACTCTAACCACTAGGCTACCTGCCACCCGTACGCTCTAACCACTAGGCTACCTGCCGCCCCTACGCTCTAACCACTAGGCTACCTGCCGCCCCTACACTCTAACGACTAGGCTAACCTGCCGCCCGTACGCTCTAACCACTAGGCTAACCTGCCGCCCCTACGCTCTAACCACTAGGCTACCTGCCGCCCCTACACTCTAACCACTAGGCTACCTGCCACCCCTACGCTCTAACCACTAGGCTACCTGCCACCCCTACGCTCTAACCACTAGGCTACCTGCCGCCCCTACACTCTAACGACTAGGCTAACCTGCCGCCCCTACACTCTAACCACTAGGCTACCTGCCGCCCCTACACTCTAACCACTAGACTACCTGCCGCCCCTACACTCTAACCACTAGACTACCTGCCGCCCCTACACTCTAACCACTAGGCTACCCTGCCACCCCTACACTCTAACCACTAGACTACCTGCCGCCCCTACACTCTAACCACTAGACTACCTGCCGCCCCTACACTCTAACCACTAGACTACCTGCCGCCCCTACACTCTAACCACTAGACTACCTGCCGCCCCTACACTCTAACCACTAGACTACCTGCCGCCCCTACACTCTAACTACTAGACTACCTGCCGCCCCTACACTCTAACCACTAGGCTACCTGTCGCCCCTACACTCTAACCACTAGACTACCTGCCGCCCCTACACTCTAACCACTAGACTACCTGCCGCCCCTACACTCTAACCACTAGGCTACCCTGCCACCCCTACACTCTAACCACTAGGCTACCTGCCTTACTCAGTAACTGGTTCCATTTAACTGTTAAAGCAGCTCTCTTATAACCTCAGATGTGTTTGGTTTGTTTTTATTCTAGTTAGTCTCCGGGTTATGTTTGTAGAATGTGATTTGAAATGTAAAATGTTGCTAATTGAAGTAGGTCTAGGGTGTCTGGGATGATGGTGTTGATGTGAGCCATTTACCAGCCTTTCAAAGCATTTCATGACTATAGATAGTGGTTCTTGGCCACAGGGACTATGGCGGTATGTTTGCAACAAGTGTTATTTTACAGACTGGGTCAGGGATAGGTTATGATTTATTCTATGATAGGCTTGTATAGAATCTGGTCGAGGCGTTGTTGGGTAACCAGTAGAACTAGTCCTCGGGGGAGGGGGGGGGGATCTGTTGAGTCCTATGGTGCACCATATTCATAGCACAAAGGCTGTGTTCCAAATCGAGAGCTTGGTTCTATCTGAAAAAAAAGAAGAAGATGATTCTGAGTTAATTGCCTTTAAAGTTCCCGAACCCTCATTGGTTTGAATGGTGTCAGCCATATTTACGTTGTATTTTTGTTTTTACTTAAAAACGTAATAACATGAATTAAGTTATTTAGAGTACTATAAAAGGTAGAGCACATTGAACAGAACATGTCTATGTCAATAACTCAATTTTTACAAATATGCACCTTATTCCCACATAGTGCACTTTCATAATGCACCCTATGGGCCCTGGTCAGATGTAGTGCACTTTCATAATGCACCCTATGGGCCCTGGTCAGATGTAGTGCACTTTCATAATGCACCCTATGGGCCCTGGTCAGATGTAGTGCACTTTCATAATGCACCCTATGGGCCCTGGTCAGATGTAGTGCACTTTCATATTGCACCCTATGGGCCCTGGTCAGATGTAGTGCACTTTCATAATGCACCCTATGGGCCCTGGTCAGATGTAGTGCACTTTCATAATGCACCCTATGGGCCCTGGTCAGATGTAGTGCACTTTCATAATGCACCCTATGAGCCCTGGTCAGATGTAGTGCACTTTCATAATGCACCCTATGGGCCCTGGTCAGATGTAGTGCACTTCCATAATGCACCCTATGAGCCCTGGTCAGATGTAGTGCACTTCCATAATGCACCCTATGGGCCCTGGTCAGATGTAGTGCACTTCCATAATGCACCCTATGGGCCCTGGTCAGATGTAGTGCACTTTCATAATGCACCCTATGGGCCCTGGTCAGATGTAGTGCACTTTCATAATGCACCCTATGGGCCCTGGTCAGATGTAGTGCACTTTCATAATGCACCCTATGGGCCCTGGTCAGATGTAGTGCACTTTCATAATGCACCCTATGGGCCCTAGTCAGATGTAGTGCACTTTCATAATGCACCCTATGGGCCCTGGTCAGATGTAGTGCACTTCCATAATGCACCCTATGAGCCCTGGTCAGATGTAGTGCACTTTCATAATGCACCCTATGGGCCCTGGTCAGATGTAGTGCACTTCCATAATGCACCCTATGGGCCCTGGTCAGATGTAGTGCACTTTCATAATGCACCCTATGGGCCCTGGTCAGATGTAGTGCACTTTCATAATGCACCCTATGGGCCCTGGTCAGATGTAGTGCACTTTCATAATGCACCCTATGGGCCCTGGTCAGATGTAGTGCACTTTCATATTGCACCCTATGGGCCCTGGTCAGATGTAGTGCACTTTCATAATGCACCCTATGGGCCCTGGTCAGATGTAGTGCACTTTCATAATGCACCCTATGGGCCCTGGTCAGATGTAGTGCACTTTCATAATGCACCCTATGGGCCCTGGTCAGATGTAGTGCACTTTCATAATGCACCCTATGGGCCCTGGTCAGATGTAGTGCACTTTCATAATGCACCCTATGGGCCCTGGTCAGATGTAGTGCACTTTCATAATGCACCCTATGGGCCCTGGTCAGATGTAGTGCACTTTCATAATGAACCCTATGGGCCCTGGTCAGATGTAGTGCACTTTCATAATGCACCCTATGGGCCCTGGTCAGATGTAGTGCACTTTCATAATGCACCCTATGAGCCCTGGTCAGATGTAGTGCACTTTCATAATGCACCCTATGGGCCCTAGTCAGATGTAGTGCACTTTCATAATGCACCCTATTGGCCCTGGTCAGATGTAGTGCACTTTCATAATGCACCCTATGAGCCCTGGTCAGATGTAGTGCACTATATAAGGAATAGTGTGCAATTTTGGACGCAGACAACATTTCAGTCACACTGCCATGGTTTCTGTGTTTCTCTGTTTCATTTGAACGGAGCGGAACTTTCAACTCATTTTGATTGAAGTGTTTGGGTAAACCAGTTCCTTCTAGCATTTACTATCAGAGACCGGAGCAAAGATAGATCAATGCTCCGGGTGAAATGACAGAAAACAGAACAGAAAGGGGCACGATAATGATCGGGAGTTGTGACACTTTAAGACAGCACCACGTAGCCTACTAATCGTCTCTTGTAGGTGACATAGTGTACATAAACTGATGTGAGGTGGTGAGTAACCAAGCAGGAAGCTGGGAGGAAGGGAAAACCCCCACCCTGACCTGTCATTTGCCGTGAATGTTGCCCGCAGCGACCTAGAGGCTCAGCCTGGTAAAACAGACATTTGCCTGGAGGCCATTTTTCAGATATTCCCCTACATTTTTTTTTTTTTTTTCATTTTACGAAAAAGATCTTTCTGAAGTCTAATGCCACTAAATTCACTAGAACAGATTGTTGGACTTGTAAGTTATCTTGTTTTTATTGGAAATCAGGGCAAGGAGAGATATTCTGTAAGTAATAAGATATGTGAGCTCTTGCTGAGCTTCTTAACACCTAACACTGCCAATACCAGACTGCACTGCCATGCTGTCAACACTGCCATGGATCATTTCAATGTTCTAGCACCTTGATACCCACTTTTAAGAACATATTTATTACTATAGTTGGAATATGTTGTATGTGGTTGAAATATGTTATATGTGATATAATGGATAACTGTGGCAAGATCATCAGAATTAGGACTGCCCATATTTGATTGTACAAAGGTCACTCTTGAATTGTGGTGACATTTGTGTCCCTTTGTAACCATGAAAAACACTTGAACATAACAAATGTTTATACATAATACGTGTTTTTTTATTTTTTATATTAGACTGTTAATCAATGATAAAACAGAACGCAAGTCCTATATCCAGCAATACTTTATGTAAATATCTCTTCATTGTTCCCTTTGTGTTTACAAAGCTCTACTACACCAGCTTCTGAGTTACCTAACTTAGTTGTTAAATATAAAAACATGAGATACCAAACCCCGTTCCCAAGGTTGGTCAACTCTTGAGGTTCCTCGGTTCCCCACCGAACCAGATACATCTGTTATTTAGTTTTGCTGCACCTCATTGCTGGAACCAACTACAAAATAAATCACAATTGGATGTTCCGGTCACCGCTCAGGCAATTTAAAATATTGATTGGGGCCCTTCTTATTGAGGAATGTAAATGTTTTTCTTGAATATTTGTGTTGTACTGTATTTGACTTGTTTTATATGCTATTAGATTTGTTTATTTCTCATTGGTGAGTCTCTGCTTAAATAAAGGGCTGTTTTGCTCAATGGGGGCGGGCTGGGGGTACATTTCTCCCAGCTAACGTGGCTGATTGTTCAATCCCGTCACACGCTCCACTTAGGCAGGCAGGCAGGCAGCAGGCAGGCAGGCAATCATGTGCATGTGGAGGCAGAGAGGCAGAGAGCTACAGAGATCGATGGCTCAGCTTTGCACATTCCCTGGGCTGGTTGAGGACCTCTCTGGACCATATCAACCTGACAGAGAGGAGGCTGAAGCTGAGGACCTCTCTGGAACATATCAAATGAAACCAAATTATATTTGTCACATGCTTCGTAAAACAACAGGTTTAGACTAAAAGTGAAATGATTACCTACGGGTTCTTTTCCAACAGTGCAGAGAGTAAGATAAAGATTAAAATAAAACAATACAAATTATAAATAGTTACACAAGGAATAAATAAATACACAATGAATAATGAATAAATATTTAACCCTTATTTTACCAGGTAAGTTGACTGAGAACACATTCTCATTTACAGCAACGACCTGGGTAATTGTTACAGGGGGCAGGAGTAGGGATGAATGAGCCAATTGGAAATGGGATGATTAGGTGGCCATGATGGTATGAGGGCCAGATTGGGAATATAGCCAGGACACCAGGGTTAACACCCCTACTCTCACAATAAGTGCCATGGGATCTTTAGTAACCACAGAGAGTCAGTACACCCCTTTAACAGCCCATCTGAAAGATGACACCCAGCAGAAAGAGTTTCTCTTACTGTCCCTTTGAAAAACACCCCTTTCCAGCAGCATCTGGTCTCCCATCCAGGGACCAACCAGGACTAACCCAAGCCAGCAGCGGGATGCAGGGTGGTATTCTGCTGGTCGATGTGCAGTGGTACGAGGTAATTGAGGTAGCTATGTACATAAAGGTTAAAGGGTAAAGCGACTAGGCAACAGGATAAATAAACAGTATCATCAGCATATGTGGATTAGTGTGAAAGTGTGTGTGTGTTAGAGAGTGTGTGTGTGTTTGTGTGTGTGTGGCATCTGTATGCATGTGTGCACCTTTTATGTGTGTGTGGGTGTATGTAGTGTATGTGTGAGTGCAAGAGAGTTAGTAAAAAAAATGGTCAGTGCAGGTAGTCTGGGTGGCCATTTGATTAGCTATTTGGCAGTCTTGTTTTGCAGATTTATGGCTTGGAGGTAGAAGCTGTTCAGGGTCCTGTTGGTTCCAGACTTGGTGCACTGGGACCACTTGCTGTGCGGTAGCAAAGAGAACACTCTATGACTTGGGTGACTGGAGTCTTTGACAATTTTTTTGGGCCTTCCTCTGACACCGCCTAGTAAATAGGTCCTGAATGGCAGGGAGCTCGGCTTCAGTGATGTACCGGGCCGTACTCACGACCCTCTGTAACACCTTGCAGTTGCCTTGCAGTTGATGTACCAAGCGGTGATGCAGCCAGTCAAGATGCTCTCAATGGCGCAGCTTTAGAACTTTTAATTATCTGAGGGCCAATGCCAAATCTTTTCAGCCTCCTGAGGGCGAAGAGTTGTTGTCGTTTTTTTCTCCACAACTGTGTTGGTGTGTGTGGACCATGTTAATTCCTTAGTGATGTAGACACCGTGTTCAGTATAGTGGATGTGTAGTTGCCTACCCTCCACCGCCTGATGGCGGCCCGTCAAGAAGTCCAGGATCCAGTTGCAGAGGGAGGTGTTCAGCCTCATGGTTCTGAGCTTGGGGATGAGCTTGAAGGGCACTATGGTGTTAAATGCTGAGCTGTAGTCAATGAACAGCATTCGTACACAGGTGTTCCTTTTGTCCAGGTGGGTGAGTACAGTGTGGCGAGCAATAGAGATTGTATCATCAGTGGATCTGTTGTGGAGGTATGCAAATTGAAGTAGGTCTAGGGTGTCTGGGATGATGGTGTTCATGTGAGCCAGATAGTCGTTCTTGGGCACAGGGACTATGGTGGTCTGTTTGAAACAAGTTGGTATTACAGACTGGGTTGGGGATAGGTTGAAAATGTCAGCGAAGACACTTGCCAGCTGGTCAGCACGTGCTCTGAGTACGCACCCTTTTAATCCTTCTGGCCCCGCGGCCTTGCAAATGTTCACCTGCTTAAAAGTCTTACTTACATCGGCTACGGAGAGGGAGATAACACAGTCATCCGGAACAGCTGGTGCTCTCGTGCATGGTTCAGTGATGCTTGCCTCGAAGCGAGCATTGAAGGAATTTAGCTCATTTGTTAGGCTTGCGTCACTGGGCCGCTTGTGGCTGGGTTTTCTTTTTTAATCTGTGATAGTTCTCAAGCCCTGACTGTCGAGCATCAGAGCCGGTGTAGTACGGTTTGATCTTTGTCCTGTATAGATGCTTTGCTCGTTTGATGGCTCGTCAGAGGTCGTAGCGGGATTTCTTATAAGCGTCCAAATTAGTGTCCTGCCCCTTGAAAGTTGGCAGCTCTAGCCTTTAGCTCAGTGCGGATGTTGCCTGTAATCCATGGCTTCTGGTTGGGGTATGTATGGTGATTGTGGGGACGATGTCGTTGATGAACTTATTATTGAAGCCGGTGACGGATGTGGTAAACTCCTCCATGTTATTGGATGAATCCTGGAACATATTCCAGTCTGTGCTAGCGAAACAGTCCTGTAGCCTAGCGTCCGCTTCATCTGACCACTTCCGTGTTGAGTGAGTCACTGATACTTCCTGTTTGAGTTTTTTCTTGTAAGCAGGAAGAAGGAGGATTGAGTTATTGTCTGATTTGCCAAACGGAGGGTGAGGGAGGAGTTTGTACATGTTTCTGTGTGTGGAGTAAACGTGATCTAGAGTTTTCTAGTTGCACAGGTGATATGCTGATAAAAATGTGGTAAAATAGATTTCAGTTTCCCTGCATTTGTTGTATTTGTATGTATTTATTATGGATCCCCATTAGCTGCTGCTAGATTTATATCATTTTAAAACATGACAATACATTCACAGATTTTACAACACACTGTGAGGCCTCAGGCCCCTACTCCATAACATACAGCATCTACAGTTCTAAATCCATGTGTATGTGTGTATAGTGCATATGTTATCATGTGTGTGTATGCATGTGTCTGTGCCTATGTTTTTGTTGCTTCACAGTCCCCACTGTTCCATAAGGTGTTTTTTTAATCTGTTTTTTTAAATCTAATTTTACTTTTTGCATCAGTTACTTGATGTGGAATAGAGTTCCATGTAGTCATGGCTCTATGTAGTACTGTGTGCCTCCCATAGTCTGTTCTGGACTTGGGGACTGTGAAGATACCTCTTATGGCATGTCTTGTGGGGTACAGTATGCATGGGTGTCCGAGCTGTGTGCCAGTAGTTCAAACAGACAGCTCTGTGCATTCAACATGTTCAAAACCTCTCATAAAAACAAGTAGTGATGAAGTCAATCTCTCCTCCACTTTGAGCCAGGACAGATTGACATGCATATTATTAATGTTTGCTCTCTGTGTACATCCAAGGGCCAGTCGTGCTGCCCTGTTCTGAGCCAATTGCAATTTTCCTAAGTCCTTTTTTGCGGCACCTGACCACACGACTGAACAGTAGTCAAGGTGCGATAAAACTAGGGCCAGTAGGACCTGCCTTGTTGATAGTGTTGTTAAGGCAGAGCAACACTTTATTATGGACAGACTTCTCCCCATCTAAGCTACTGTTGTGTGAATATGCTTTGACCATGACAGTTTACAATACAGGGTTACTCCAATCAGTTTAGTCATGTCAACTTGCTCAATTTCCATATTATTTATTACAAGATTTAGTTGTTTAGGGTTTAGTGGATAATTTGTCCCAAATACAATGCTTTTATTTTTAGAAATATTTACGTCTAACTTATTCCTTGCCACCCATTCTGAAACTACAGGGCCCTGCAAAAGTATTGGCATTTTTACTATTTTGTTGCATTACAACCTGTAATTTAAATAGATTTTTATTTGGTTTTCATGTAATGGACGTTCACAAAATAGTCCAAATTGGTGAAGTGAAATTAAATAAATTACTTGTTTCATAAAATTCAAAAAAATCAAAAACTGAAAATTGGTGTATTCATATGTATTCCTTTGCTATGAAGCCCCTAAATAAGATCTGGTGCATCCAATTACCTTCAGAAGTCATTTAATTATATTGCACACAGGTATACTTTATTGAAATAAGTGTCACATGATCTCAGTATATATACACCTGTTCTGAAAGGCCCCAGAGTCTGCAACACCACTAAGCAAGGGGAACCACCAAGCAAGGGGCACCATGAAGACCAAGGAGCTCTCCAAACAGGTCAGGGACAAAGTTGTGGAGAAGTAAAGATCAGGGTTGGGTTATAAAAAATATCTGAAACTTTGAACATACCACGGAGCACCATTAAATCAATAAAACAATGTTTTTAAAGAATATGGCACCACAACAAACCTGCCAAGAGAGGGCCGCCCACCAAAACTCACGGACCAGGCAAGGAGGGCATTAATCAAAAGAGATGTTTCTGGTCTTTGTCAGATCAGGACTCAACATCTCCAAGGAGACCCCCGTTGCCAGAGGAAGCTTTCTTCGACTTCCACAGCGAATGATGTACATCCATGGCTGCTTGCTTGGGTTGAGAACAGCTCCGTTCTCCAGGGAAGGGGGAGTCCCCTCCGGGGATGGAACCCTGCTGAGTAACGGCCAGTCGGCTGTGGAGAGACCAGAGCTGTGTCCGGCTACTGGGGTGGAAGACAAATAAAAAGTCGGCGGGCTTGGATTCCCCAGTAGCTTGTGTAGGTTTTCTACTTGCTTGCTAAGAGTAGCCACTTCGCTCCCGTAGTCCTCCGCAAGCAGTTGCTACACTGAAAGTCAACACGGTCAACATTGTCCTGGAACAAAGCAAAGTAAACACAGCTCCTGCAGCACTTGAACCATTCAATAGCGACCTCCATTTGAGACCGCCGAGCCAGCTAGGCTAGCTGGGCTTCCGTGTCTCTCCCCCTCTGTGGAATCTGGCAGGATCCCGGGACAGATAGCAGTTCTCACAGCAATTTAGCCCAACAGAGCCGCAGGATCCAAAATAAAATAAAAGGTTGTAAAAACACTGTTAGCTTTTAAACTGAGGTCTCTAGTTCAGGGTTTCGGCGTTCAACAGCATTCAACAACAACAATGCTGCATTAAAATCACGATTAAAATCACGATTAAAAACACCATTAAAATCACCATTAAAATCACCATAAAAATCACCATTAAAAGCACCATTAAAAGCACCATTAAAATCACCATTAAAACCACCACTAAAATCACCATTAAAATCACCATTAAAACCACCATTAAAATCACCATTAAAACACCATTAAAATCACCATTAAAATCACAGTTAAAATCACCATTAAAATCACCATTAAAAACACCATTAAAATCACCATTAAAATCACCATTAAAACACCATTGAAATCACCATTGAAATCACCGTTAAAAACACAATTAAAATCACCATTAAAATCACCATTAAAAACACCATTAAAAACACCACGAGAAACTGCCTCTGGATGTCGATTGTCTTGTTTGCTTATGGTCCTATACAGCTCGTTGAGTGCGGTCTTAGTGCCAGCATCGTCTTCCTGTGGTAAACAGACAGCTCCGATAAATACACATGGAAATTATTTTGTAAATAGTATGGTCTGCAGCATATCATGAGAAACTAACTCAGGTGAGCAAAAAACTTGAGACTTCCTTAACATTAGAGATCGTGCACCAGCTATTGTTTAAACAAAGAGACAAACCACTCCTCCTTTCATCTTACCCGAGTCAGCATGCCGCCATGCCAGTCTCTCTTTCGAGTCCCGGGGAATAGGGCCCTAGTCCGGAGTAAGCAGAACGTCCAGAGCTGACGACTCGTTGAAGAAGAAATATTCATCCAAATCGAGGTTAGTAATCGCTGTTCTGATGTCCAGAAGCTGTGTTCGGTCATAGGAAATTATGGCGAAGACATTATGTACAAAACAAGTTAAGACCAGCGTAAAAACAATTATAAAGAATTGGTCAGGAGCCTGTAAGACGGCTACTATCCACTGGAGCATAACCTTACTGCAGAGTGCCATCTTACTGGAGAGTGCCATCTTACTGCAGAGTGCCATCTTACTGCAGAGTGCCATCTTACTGCAGAGTGCCATCTTACTACAGAGTGCCATCTTACTGCAGAGTGCCATCTTACTGCAGAGTGCCATCTTACTGCAGAGTGCCATCTTAATGCAGAGTGTTATCCACCTTACAGAGAAGAGGCTGAAGCTACTTCATCAAGCAGACTAGTAAACAGAAGAAGCCTCACCCTTGACCTTAACTTTTAACTCTGACTCTACGTTATTGGGGAAGAATGTACTTTCTATCCCTGTGAAATGTGGTTGTCCCACCTAGCTATCTGGAGATGATGGCACTAACAGTAATTAGCTCTGGATAAGATTATCTGTTAAATTAAAATAAAAAAAATTTCGACCGGCAGAACCTGGTAAAGGGGTCAAAATGAATAACATACGGTTATATTTACGAACAAGGGTAAAGGTTAAGGTTATGTTTTAGTGAGGTTAATAAGGTAAGGTTAAGGGTCAGAGAAATGGCATTAAGCGTTAACATTGGGTTAGCATACCACCAACCGCTGTCATTCATTTTCTGACCCCCTTTCCTTTTAACTTTATGCATTGCAGTCGTTTATTTGTGATAAAAAAAATGTTTTTTTATTGTATATTAATATTCCATATTAAATATGAATGATCATTGCAAAGCTAATGTATGGAATTGCAACTCCATGTGAAGAAGCTCAAAAAGATATCTCCAAATATCTACATTTTGCTAAATACATACAATCACACAAATACAAATTCCCAAAGACCTGCTAGAGCAGCGGGCACTTAACTCTCCACTTTTATTTCTTTCCATCGCTCTAGAATTCACTTCTTTCAGGGTTTACCAGTGCATAAAGTCTTCCCTGGCGAAGGGCTGACATCCTCACATGCCAAGAATCCATCTTCCAATGCAATTTAGCACAGAGGGAGCTGGGAAGATGGGAAAATTATACAGGACTTCAGTCTGAGTTTTAAGGTAGGAACCCTGCAGACACATTTCAAATCATGACAGGTTGCAGGAATCTGACAAGTCAAAGTTAGTCACTCCATAATAAAATTTCAGTCACTTCTGAGAACCTGGGTGACAAAAGAGAGGTATTGAAACGCTGATGACTGTCCTCCTTTTTGTTGCTACCGGTTGAAGATAACTATGTTGGAAACCATTTATTCTGAAGTGTCCTCTCATTTTCTTCCTCAATCAAGGTAAATGTCACTTACAGTAGTGACAAGTAGAGCCAAACGTTGTGTATGTATATTGGGGGGTGTGATAAGGTGGAATGGAAGGCGTTGTGTATGTATATTGGGGGGTGTGATAAGGTGGAATGGAAGGCGTTGTGTATGTATATTGGGGGGTGTGATAAGGTGGAATGGAAGGCGTTGTGTATGTATATTGGGGGGGGGGGGTGATAAGGTGGAATGGAAGGCGTTGTGTATGTATATTGGGGGGGGGGTGATAAGGTGGAATGGAAGGCGTTGTGTATGTATATTGGGGGGTGTGATAAGGTGGAATGGAAGGCGTTGTGTATGTATATTGGGGGGTGTGATAAGGTGGAATGGAAGGCGTTGTGTATGTATATTGGGGGGTGTGATAAGGTGGAATGGAAGGCGTTGTGTATGTATATTGGGGGGGGGGGGGTGATAAGGTGGAATGGAAGGCGTTGTGTATGTATATTGGGGGGTGTGATAAGGTGGAATGGAAGGCGTTGTGTATGTATATTGGGGGGGGGGGGGGTGATAAGGTGGAATGGAAGGCGTTGTGTATGTATATTGGGGGGTGTGATAAGGTGGAATGGAAGGCGTTGTGTATGTATATTGGGGGGGGGGGGGTGATAAGGTGGAATGGAAGGCGTTGTGTATGTATATTGGGGGGTGTGATAAGGTGGAATGGAAGGCGTTGTGTATGTATATTGGGGGGGGTGATAAGGTCGAATGGAAGGCGTACAGTGCCTTTTTCCACAGCCTGAATTTAAAATAAATTAAATTGAGATGTTGTGTCCCTGGCCTACACACAATACCACATAATGTCTAAGTGGAATTCTGTTAAAATTCATTAAAAATGAAAAGCTGAAATGTCTTGAGTCAATAAGTATTCCATCACATTGTTATGGTAAGTCACCTAATAAGTTACTCTGTGTGCAATAATAGCGTTTAACATTACTTTTGAATGACTACCTCATCTCTGTACCCCACACATACAATTTCAAACACATATTCAACCACAAAGACCAGGGAGGTTTTCCAATGCCTCACAAAGAAGGGCACCTATTGGTAGACGGGTAAACAGTTAAAAAGCAGACTTTTAATATCCCTTTGAGCATGCTGAAGTTATTAATTACACTTTGGATGGTGTATCAATACACCCAGTCACTACAATGATAAAGGCATCCTTCCTAAATCAGTTGCCAGGGAGGAACGAAATCCCACTCAGGGATTTCACCATGAGATCAATGGTGACTTTAAAACAGTTACAGAGTTTAATGGCTGTTAGAATATGGATCAACAACATTGTAGTTACTCCACAATACTAACCTAATTGACAGAGTGAAAAGAAGGAAGCCTGTACAGAATACAAAATATTTCAAAACATGCATCCTGTTTGCAATAAGTCACTAAAATAAACTTCCAAAAATGTGGCAAAGAAATTAACTTCATGTCCTGAATACAAAGTGTTATGTTTGGGGGCAAATCCAATACAACACATCACTGAGTACCACTCTTCATATATTCAAACATGGTGGTGGCTGCATCATGTTATGGGTATGCTTTAAATATGCAAAAACCAGGGATAAAAAATGTGGGGGAAAAAATAGGAATAGAGCTAAGCACAGGCAAAATCCTAGAGGAAAACCTGGTTCAGTCTCCTTTCCAACACACTGGGAGACAAATTCACCTTTCAGAAGGACAATAACCTAAAACACAAAGCCAAATATACACTGGAGTTGCTTACCAAGACAACATTGAATGTTCCTGTGGCTTAAATCGGCTTGAAAATCTATGGCAAGAACGTATTTCCTCCAACGTTCAATGAAAAAAGGTTCCTCTCAACTACCAAAACACACGTTTTTCTGGAGACTGTATGAGGAGTGCTGATGACATGAGCTTTCGGTAGCCTTATGGCGTCCAGACAGGAGAAATCCACACACAATGTGTCACTGACCACTTCACAATCAGACCACAATGCAACTTTTCAGTTCTTCATCTTCATATTCTGATAGCAGAAGTCGAATGTAAGTGTCAAGTGTGTCAAAGTGTGTCTTACCCAGAAAGACTCACAGCTGTAATCACTGCCGAAGATGATACAAAATATATATATTTGACTAAGGGGTGTGAATACTTATGGAAATTATATATTTCTGTATTTAATTTTCAATAAATAACATTTTTTTTTATATGATATTCAAATCAATTTAGAATTCAGGCTGTAAACACAACAACATGTAGAATAAGTCAAGGGGTATGAATACTTTATGTAGGCACTGTATGGTTGTGTTTGGACAGAGATGTGTTAAGTTGACGTTTGTGGCTGAGTTTGTAAAGTGTTTTAATAAAGTCTTTACTGCCAGAGTATGTACGTACGTCATTGTTTTCTATATTAAACTGTTAGAATTAATTGGCACCAAGCACAATTCAACCCATTTCCGTATAATGTAAAAAGACCACTAAAAAGACCTCACAGGAATCTCCGCTCAGGACCTCGACAAGATCTCATCTCAACACCACATCTCTAAATGCTAACAGAAAAAAAAAAAGACAGAAATGCTAATTGATTATCTAGAATATACATTAGTAAAAAATAAAAACATTTTTTTTTAAATGAAATGACTCGATTATTCACGCTCAGTATGCCGATTTCTGAATGCGAGTTCCATATTTGAGCCCCAGGGGAAAGTGGGGCAGCAGCATCTGTGAGAAGCAGCAGCGTAACATGTTAAAAGTGCTCCGGTCCCTTTAAGGAAATGATGACCTGAATGTCAGATGGTAACAATGCCAACGGCTTGATTGACAGGAGTGTGTTAAACTCCATATTTAAATCCATTAGCACATTTGGGCTGTGCTGCTTTGAGGACCCTCACTCTATATTAACTTTAGATATTTTGACTTGTCTTTGCGCTTGTCCGTCGGCAAAGAAACTTGTTTTGGTAACAGTAGTATACCCTTTTCCTGATCAACTATCCTGATCTTCAGATGAAGAGTACACAAACATATAGAATAGCCTAACACTCTTTGATCTGGCCAGTCATAACAATGAAAAATAGGCACAGTTAAATCATCATACTTTAAACAAACAACATAATCGCTGTGGACACGATCAGACACGATCACACTGCATTCATCATTCTGCAGTATGTTTCTACTCAACGTCAGTTTGCCTGAGACATATTGCAGCCCAACTATCAGCCAAAACCACAAACTCTGTCAGGCCCAATCTCTCTATCAGTCAGATGTCATCACAACCTCTTTCATCACACTGGCCGTAATTCCTAACTCTATCACAGCAACTTCAGAGAGTCCAAGATCAGTTAAGTCCAACCTTTTCCTTCTAACATGTGTCACATCAAACTCTATCAGACTTTGGGCCAGATTCCAGATAAATCTGAGAATTTACCACACCAAGGGGGGAATCCTGCGGGGGGCTAGGGTCAGTCTGTTATATCTGGAGTATTTCTCCTGTCTTATGCGGTGTCCTGTGTGAATTTAAGTATGCTCTCTCTAATTCTCTCTCTCTTTCTCTCTTTTTCTCTCTTTCTTTCCTTCTTTCTTTCTTTCCTTCTTTCTTTCTTTCTTTCTTTCTTTCTTTCTTTCTTTCTTTCTTTCTTTCTTTCTTTCTTTCTTTCTTTCTTTCTTTCTTTCTTTCTTTCTTTCTTTCTCTCGGAGGACCTGAGCCCTAGGACCATGCCTCAGGACTACCTGGCATGATGACTCCTTGCTGTCCCCAATCCACCTGGTCGTGCTGCTGCTCAGGTTTAAACTCTTCCGCCTGCGGCTATGGAACCCTGACCTGTTCACCGGACGTGCTACCTTGTCCCAGACCTGCTGTTTTCAACTCTCTAGAGACAGCAAGAGCGGTAGAGAAACTCTGAACGATCTGCTATGCACAGCCAACTGACATTTACTCCTGAGGTGCTGACCTGTTGCACCCTCTACAACCGCTGTGATTATTATTAGTTCACCATGCTGGTCATCTATGAACATGTGAACATCTTGGCCGTGTTCTGTTATAATCTCCACCCGGCACAACCAGAAGAGGACTGGCCACCCCTCATAGCCTGGTTCCTCTCTAGGTTTCTTCCTAGGTTCTGGCCTTTCTAGGGAGTTCTTCCTAGCCACTGTGCTTCTACACCTGCATTGCTTGCTGTTTTTGGTTTTAGGCTGGGTTTCTGTACAGCACTTTGTGACATCAGCTGATGTAAGCTGGGCTTTATCAAATCAAAGTTTATTTGTCACATGCACAGAATACAACAGGTGTAGTAGACCTTACAGTGAAATGCTTACAGGCTCTAACCAATAGTGCAAAAAGGTATTAGGTGAACAATAGGTAAGTGAAGAAATAAAACAACAGTAAAAAGACAGGCTATATACAGTAGCGAGGCTATAAAAGTAGCGAGGCTACATACAGACACCGGTTAGTCAGGCTGATTGAAGTAGTTTGTACATATAAATATGATTAAAGTGACTATGCATATATGATAAACAGAGAGTAGCAGCAGCGTAAAAGAGGGGTTGGGGTGGGCACACAATGCAAATAGTCCGGGTAACCATTTGGTTACCTGTTCAGGAGTCTTATGGCTTGGGGGTAAAAACTGTTGAGAAGCCTTTTTGTCCTAGACTTGGCACTCTGGTGCCGCTTGCCATGCGGTAGTGGAGAGAACAGTCTATGACTGGGGTGGCTGGGGACTTTTTTATAAATACATTTGATTGATTGATTGATTATGGCATAGCTGATTCCTTGGCTTTGTTCCAGTATGGTCTTTGTAAGGTAACACTTACTCACAGCGTGTGGCGAGACAGCATTTGCCCCAGTACTTTGTGGAGCCGCCACACCAGCACAGACTGGCCCAGTAACCTCTAAGCACATTTTTGCTTTCCAGTTCAACATTTACCTGCTCTGTCAGTCTTCTGTTGAACACCATTGAAGACGACACAGAGAAAAGTCATACAATTTGTACTTGAGCAATATGACTGTCGCACAATCAATCACCACTTTGTCGTTAAATTTAGCAAATTTTTAGACCCCTCCAGCAATTTTCATTGGTAAAAGAGGCTAGCGGAAAATTCAGCTACTTTTCAGGCTGCCTTCGGGTAGTTTTGACACCAAGGGTTTCCATGGTTTTGATAGCATTTCGAGACTTTTCCCACAAAATTATGCCGCAAACACAGTCACCCACACAGAGGCTGAGAAGCACAAGATGATGGGGTGTGCGGTGGGAAAGGGTAGCAAAAACTCAGTCAGCAGCTGTGCCACAGCAAGGCAAATTGATGCTGTGACGTCGCCACAAAGGCAAAATATCATCTAGCGACTTTCAAGAAGCCAATAGAAAAAAGTTGTCAACCCTGTCTCTAAACTTGCACGAATCACAAATTCTCGAGCACTGGAGCAGAACAGAAGTTGATACTTTCACACAGCACACAAGAGTTGTCCTGTGCAAAAAAAGAAGGGCCCATTCAATCTACACTGAGCTTATTTATTTTAGGGATCTTTTTATTTTTTTACAAAAGTAAACCTTCAGTAGTGAACATACTATCAATATGCTACTATTGATAGTCTGCTAGAAGAAAGCTACCAAAAAATACACTTTATCGTCTTGGCAACAACATCTCCTCAAAATGACATACATTATGTCATCTTGGGGCGGCAGGTAGCCTAGTGGTTAGAGAGTTGGGCCCAGTAACCGAAAAGGTTGCTAGATCAAATCCCTGAGGTAAAAATCTGTCGTTCTGCCCCTGAACAAGGCAGTTAACCCACTGTTCCTCGGTAGGCCGTCATTGTCAATGAGAATGTGTTCTTAAACTGACTTAGCCTAGTTAAATAAATGTTAAATAAATTACAAACACAAATGAATGCAATGAATACAGTGGCATTCTAAAGAACAGAGTCTAATGGTGGCGAGCTTTACACCACTCCAGCTGACACTTGGCATTGCGCGTGGTGATATTAGGCTTGTGTGCGGCTGCGCGGCCATAGAAACCCATTTCATGAAGCTCCCGACTAACAGTTTCTTGTGCTGATGTTGCTTCAAGAGGAAGTTTTGGAACACAGTAGTTTGGAACACGGTAGTTTGGAACACGGTAGTTTGGAACACGGTAGTTTGGAACACGGTAGTTTGGAACACGGTAGTTTGGAACATGGTAGCGAGTGTTGCAACCGAGGACAGATTACTTTTACGTGCTACGCGACACGGTGGTCTTGTTCTGTGAGCTTGTGCGGCCTACCACTTCGCGGCCGAGCCGTTGTTGCTCCTAGATGTTTCTACTTCACAATAACATCACTTACAGTTGACCGGGGCAGCTCTAGCAGGGCATAAATTTGACTAACTGACTTGTTGGAAAGGTGGCATCCTATGACGGTGCCACGTTGAAGGTCACTGAGCTCTTCAGTGAGGCCATTCTACTGACAATGTTTGTCTATGGAGATTGCATGGCTGAGTGCTCGATTTTATACACCTGCCAGCAACGTGTTTGGCTGAAATAGCCGAATCCACTCATTTGAAGGGATGTCCACATACTTTTGTATATCTAGTGTGGTTGAATCTATGTGATTGACGTATGATTATATCATCGTCGGTGGCATTCTGAAGAGAGCTTGTGGCAGTGTCTGAAATGCACTTCTTATTCCTAACAAACACAGACAGCACATGGCTTGAATATGTCTCTACTTGACATTTGATACAATGAATCACAACTGAAAAATAAAGACTGGGATTTTCATTTTGAGCATGTTGAATGAATAAAATCATGCCAAAATGATGAAATCTCTTGTATCTGAAGATAAGTAACTATTTAATTCATAAATTGTGCTGAGCAATGGGAACTAAAGTCACAATGATGAGTCTTTTACTAGAAATAGGGACAACCAATCTAGAGTTTATGGCCTATCAAGGACCTACTAGTTGTGTATTTTCAGTCCTTATCGCATAAAACCATTTTACCTTAGCATTTTTTCGTATTTCCATGCTAAAAGCAATCACCTTCAAATACTATTCAGAGATATTGAAACACACATTGGAACAGTCCTCAACCCCAAGAGAGGCATTGTCACAGAGGTGAAATTGCAACACAAGTGTTGACTATCTTCCTGAGAAGAGTACATACCGTACGGAATTTAGCGAAATGAGTGACAGAAAAATGCTCTTTGGCCCTAACGAGACTTTGACAATTAAATTCCAGTATGACATACTAAGCCAGAGCTAGTTATAAATAATGAATCTAAACAAGTACGCAAAGGGCTGTCAAGAGCATGTCATGTCTCATTTTGTTGCACAGTTCGATCCATCAGTGACTGGTGATACTGCAACATTCAGCTTTAAATATCCTCTTTCCAATCCTGTCTTCTCTCTAAATATCCTCTTTCCAATCCTGTCTTCTCTCTAAATATCCTCTTTCCAATCCTGTCTTCTCTCTAAATATCCTCTTTCCAATCCTGTCTTCTCTCTAAATATCCTCTTTCCAATCCTGTCTTCTCTCTAAATATCCTCTTTCCAATCCTGTCTTCTCTCTAAATATCCTCTTTCCAATCCTGTCTTCTCTCTAAATATCCTCTTTCCAATCCTGTCTTCTCTCTAAATATCCTCTTTCCAATCCTGTCTTCTCTCTAAATATCCTCTTTCCTATCCTAAGTCTTCTCTCTAAATATCCTCTTTCCTATCCTACATGTAATAGGGGGTGCCACAGGGTTCAATTCTCGGGCCGACTCTCTTCTCTGTATACATCAATGATGTCACTCTTGCTGCTGGTGATTCTCTGATCCACCTCTACGCAGACGACACCATTCTGTATACTTCTGGCCCTTCTTTGGACACTGTGTTAACAAACCTCCAAACGATCTTCAATGCCATACAACTCTCCTTCTGTAGCTCTTAAATGCAAGTAAATGCAAGTAAAACTAAATGCATGCTCTTCAACCGATCGCTGCCCGCACCTGCCCGCCCGTCCATTATCACTACTCTGGACGGTTCTGACCTAGAAAATGTGGACAACTACAAATACCTAGGTGTCTGGTTAGACTGTGAACTCTCCTTCCAGACCCACAATAAGCATCTCCAATCTAAAATTAAATCTAGAATCGGCTTCCTATTTCGCAACAAAGCATCCTTCACTCATGCTGCCAAACATACCCTTGTAAAACTGACCATCCTACCGATCCTCGACTTCGGCGATGTCATTTACAAAATAGCCCCCAACACTCTACTCAACAAATCACAGTGCCATCCGTTTTGTCAACAAAGCCCCATATACTACACACCACTGCGACCTGTACGCTCTCGTTGGCTGGCCCTTGCTTCATACTCGTAGCCAAACCCACTGGCTCCAGGTTAACTACAAGTCTTTGCTAGGTAAAGCCCCACCTAATCTCAGTTCACTGGTCACCATAGCAGCACCCACCCGTAGCACACGCTCCAGCAGGTATATTTCACTGGTCACCCCCAAAGCCAATTCCTCCTTTGGCCGCCTTTCTCCAGTTCTCCGCTGCCAATGACTGGAACGTACTGCAAAAATCACTGAAGCTGGAGACTCTTATCTCCCTCACTAACTTCAAGCACCAGCTGTCAGAGCAGCTCACAGATCATTGCACCTGTACATAGCCCATCTGTAAATAACCCATCCAACTACCTCATCCCCATACTGTATTTATTTATTTATTTGCTCCTTTGCACCCCAGTATCTCTACTTGCACATTCATCTTCTGAACATCTATCACTCCAGTGTTTAATTGCTATATTGTAATTACCTCGCCACTATGGCCTTTTTTTTGCCTTACCTCCCTTATCTTACCTCATTTGGACACACTGTGTATATACTTTTTTTCTACTATATTATTGACTGTATCATTGTTTATTCCATGTGTAACTCTGTGCTGTTGTATGTGTTAAACTGCTTTGCTTTATCTTGGCCAGGTCGTAGTTGTAAATGATAACTTGTTTTCGATTAGCATACCTGGTTAAATAAAGGTGAAATAAAAAATATTAAATAAAAATATCCTCTTTCCTATCCTACATGTAATTCTTCTCTCTAAATATCCTCTTTCCTTTCCTAAGCCTTCTCTCTATGTATTTATCAATGTATGAAAGGATGTGTTATTCCCTCTGTCAGCAAAGGTCGTAGTCTTATCTTCAGTTTCTTCAGTCCACGGAATGAACCTTTTCTTCAGAATCTTTGTGCTCATCTTAAGTATTCATGTTAAATTATTGAGGTATGCTCTTTTAGGTTTTGGAGTCTTTGAAAGCATTTGATGACAAAGGAGCATTTTCAATACAGTCCTCAACATATGTAGTGTAGTCATTTACATCTTAGCCGGTGCTCCGGACATCAAATACACCAGCTTTATTTTGAGTGATTTTGATTTACGGGCCCAAGCCAATCCATAGCGCTGAATATCCGAAAATGTACCCTGCGTTCGCAGACTTTATTCATGGTAAATGCTGCATACGTCGCCTCAATTGGAAATTATCTTCACATTTCAATCATGCTAAAAATGGTGAACTTCCTTGATATGGATTGAATCGAGCAGGGAAGGGTACCACTGATCTTCAGGTGTTGCTATGATGTCTTGAGCACACTTAACGGAGTAGTAGACACCCCTCCCCCCACATATATTTATATGTACATATTCTTATTCCATCCCTTTACATTTGTATTTATTAGGTAGTTGTTGTGGAATTGTTCGATTACTTGTTAGATATTACGGCACTGTCAGGAACTAGAAGCACAAGCATTTCGCTACACTCGCGTTAACATCTGCTAATCATGTGTACGTGACCAATAACATTTGATTTGATTCGAAGATAGGGTATAAGACATGGTAACATGTTTAGAATGACAGGAAATTTGCTTTAAAACTGCACATTTTCCTTTCTGCCTCATGGCAAAGTGTGTAAAATAGTGTGAGATCAGCTATAAAATGGCACATTTTCCTTTCTGCCTCATGGTAAAATATGTAGAAATAGCTTGAGATTAGCTATCAATCTGCACATTTTCCTTTCTGCCTCATGGTAAAATGTGTAAAATAGCAAGAGATTAGCTATAAAACTGCACATTTTCCTTTGTCTTCAGAGCAAAGTGTGTAAAATAACGGGAGATTAGCTATAAAACTGCAACATTTTCTCTCTGCCCCATGGCAAAATGTGTAGAAATGCAAGAAGTTAGCCGAAACTGTTCTACGCCACTGCGCACACCATCAGTGTAACTAAGATTATGATGTGGATGGATATTTAACCTCAGAGATCAGAATTCTGTTTGATCTCTGACCAAAGGACAATCAACAACCAAAATAATAAACACAAAATACAATGTCAACTCAAAGCAAATTTTGCCATCTCTCTCTCTCACCAGTTTTCATAGAAACATATAGAATATATTTCCCAACCACAGACAGAATGTGGTATCCTACAGGTCATGTTGCTCTTTGGATACCATCAGCCATTAATAGGGGTTCCTGAGTGACGCGTCGGTCAAAGGCACTGCATCTCAGTGCTAGAGGCGTCACTACAGACACCCTGGTTCGAATCCAGGCTGTATCACAACCCGGCCGTGATTGGCATTCCCATAGGGCGGCGCAAAATTGTCCCAGCTTCGTCCTGGTTTGGCCGGTTAAAGGCCGTCATTGTAAATAAGAGTTTGTTCTTAACTGACTTGCCTAGTTAAATAAATTTAAAACATGTGGTAATCATGCAGCAAACTAGACGGCATAGACTTCACCATTAATAAAATATGGCTCTGATCCAATTAAGGGGCTTGGAAGAGGAGAGATCTCCTGGTGTCCTCACGGAACATTTGGTGTGCACGGAACATTTGGTGTGCACGGAGCATTTGGTGTGCACGGAACATTTGGTGTGCACGGAACATTTGATGTGCTTTGCATTCCAAAAGCCACCCTATTCCCTACATAGTGCACTACTTTTGACCAGGGCCAATAAGGCACATAGGTCTCTGGTCAAAAGTTGTGCACTATGTAGGGAATAGTGTGGCATTTGGGACGTACCCTTGGAGGGAGCTAGGGCACGTAGGCAGGCAGCACAGGCCTGTAAATAATCAGGCCCGGGGCTCTCCCAACCCCAGTACCCAGGAGATGACGGCTGTGTCAACAGCCTGGCACTGCACTGTCACCACATATCACTCCTGAGCCTTCTGAGGCCCTCACTGCTCTGTGAACATACCACAATATATATATACCACATCCCTTACCACGCCACATATCGGTAGGCTAGAATAGCCTGGAGAAATATTATTCAAAATTCTAATTTTTTTTGTTCAAATGGAGCTGTGTTTAATTTGTATCTGTTTAAATGGGTTACACCTTGATTTCAAAGCATCTACCTTTATGATGAGGTCAAATGAAATGCAAACAACGCAACAGAAGATGGCCGCTCTGCTGACAGATACAGTACAGACTTCTTCTTGTACGTCATTTTTTTTTACAAACAAAACAATTACATAATTTATCATTGATATCGTTTTGTTGTAAGTTGCAACTAATAGTTCAACAATAAGTAATACAATTGCAAAAATGTTATACCAACTCACGTTATTTGACATCATAAGCAAGTTGGTCCGAACACATACAGGTTAACGTTTTTAGCTAGACGTCCCTTAGGGTTTGGGCTGCCCTAAACTTTTATTTATAATGTACTGCAGGCCTACACACAGTGTGACCCTCTTTTTACTCTTGTATGGATATTCACAGTGGAATAAGCATGAAAGGGAAGCCAGAACAATATTAATTAGGGATATGATTCTGCCCAGGATCAGCCAGGCCACCAGTCTATCAGTCCATCAGCCTGTGCCTTATAATGTCACATAATGACTTCCATCAAATGAAACTTGCTAACCCAGTTTACATGAGCAATAAAAGACAAAAGAAAGTGACAGGTGGATGTACACGGCTGGCTGACCAATGGGCATCAAGGCTTCAAATCCAACATTGTTATATACAGTATAAATAGTTTGCAGTATAATGCGTTTCTCTGAGACAGAGCTTAATGGGGTGCCCTGAGTACGATATTACCTTTTATTACGTGTATCTCTCTGAAATATTAACATATTTCATTATTTAGCACAGCATTGAAATCAAAATCTAGGATTTGAACTAGGGAGGGGTGTTTGCTCACTGCTCAGGTAGACATCAATATGACATTGTCATTTCTTTGCCAAAATTGCTCAACTTTCAAATGAAATTCTAAATCCATTGTGAGGTGGCAAACAATAGAAATCCTTAAAAATAATATATACATATATATATATATATACGTATATACAGTATATATAATTAAGAGAAAAACTGTTGGTGTTGAATTAAATAAAGGTAAAGCACACCACAAGCATACAGATCAAGTCACCAAGTTACCAAGACTGGATTCATCTTTAGTCAAATGGAATCAATTTGTTAAAATCTGACGTGTTTAAAGGACACCATGAAACGCAAGGTTTAACTGGAGTATAACACGTGAAAGTATCTGCTCAGAAGAGATACCACGTCAACTGGCTTTTCTTTTCTTTTTTAAACGTCAGTATCCACCAATAAGATGACTCTACGTGTCAATGTTGTCACGGCTCTCAGGACGTTCGACCAAATGTTATCCTATTTGTCAATGTATGCCTGAATATTGTACACAGTACATTGCTGTAAGTCTCTGGTTCCAATCAGGAAACTCTTGATGACTGATGTAGCCACATCTCAGAGAAGTGCAAGTGTAGCATTAAAACTAGACACAGAGACACATGCTGTACTTATTGAATAAATAATTATCCAACCCCTGTTCATTAGTCCCAGCTTTATGTTTCCATTTTAATTATTGGTCTTGGAAGATACAAGCTGACAGGATCTTTAATCAGCCCGGGGCGTAGGTGGATATCTTAAGGACAACTTGCCCACATGCTGAGAGGAGGAGGCGGAGGGATATGTCCTAGGGATGATGTGTCCGTAATGCAGACGACTACGACTCTATGACTACGTGTGTCATTGCCCTTGATACTTCAAGACCAAATATGTGAATTAGGCTAACGGATAACAGATCAGGGATACTGGTATGCAAGTGATCTGTCTAAAATAGGTCACTATAATCCTTCGGGAAGGACCATGTAATAGTGGAGACCTTAATCCTTCTAGCTAAATAAGGGACAGACATTTTATTGTGTTTAAGTTCCAATTCTAAGTGTAGATGGGTGGGGTTTAACACAGGAGCCATAGCGAACTGTGGGTGGGGTGTGGGACACTAAAATTTACACACATTGTAATATGGAGGCAAAGTTTCTATGTCCTAGTCCAATATTGAACAGCTACCTTGACTTTTCCCCTCCCCCGCTGTCAGAGTCAACAAACCCGAAAGGAGTTCAGTCCGTCACAATGGAAGTCAATACCACCCGATAATGATTGACACAGGCTTAGCTGTAAGGCTTTGCCTTGGGGTCAAGTAATTCAAAAATAAAAATAAATATAAAAGGAACTGGTTACCTTGAACATGGTAATGCTTGAAGGGAGAGTGTAAACATACATTATAGACCTTATTAAACAGCTACTGTTCACTATTACACCAGATCTGAAATGTGTGTCAGCATTTGTGAACGAGCAACAATAGATGAGCTCTTTAGGCGACTTCCTTGCATTAGACATTGTGTCTTGGCGATACATCGACGATGTCATCTCTTTCAGCACATTATTAGGGAATGTCAATATGGATTCTGGGGAATATTTCTCTGCATACAACTGTGAGAACAGAATGTTGAGAGATAATGTGGTTTACTGAGCATAGTTTAAGGTTAGAAGAGGGCCTTGGATTGAAATAACCCAACCCGTCTGGAAAGCAGCCTTTACAGCGTAACAACTCGGACTGTCCAGTAGATTATTTACGATTACATTAAGATTATCACCAACAACAACAAAAAGCCTCAAACTCTGACCAAACCCGTGGCTGGTGTGGACCTACGTTCAGTAGTATCCAATGCCAGTAGAGGGAGGAAGGATAAGCCTACTGTAGCTACCCCTGTGTTCATTTCGCTGTGGGGGAACAACACTTAACACTGACACGGTCCCAGATTCAAAGTGACATTTCTGACAGAATAAAAAAAAAAGAATGTCCGTACTAAACAAGAGCCATGGATCTGACAAACATTTAGCTGCTATCTCCCAGCTCCAGTGAATAACTGCATTGAGTGACACTGTGACCAGCTAGCAGGGTCACTGGCAACACCAGCCACACAGACACTTAATCACACTGGACAGAGGGGCTCCCGCCTCATCAAGCACAGAACCACATCTAGGTAATTGACAAAAAAAGATAATGAATAGAAGAACCACGGCAGAGAGAGTTGCACACCGAGGCTTTCTGACGGTAGAGATGTCTGTCTGTGGCTGAGCACTGAACTTCCTTCCTGTTGTCATTGGAGAATGAACTCTACGACATAGAACGTTGAAACTCTTCAGAACTTGAGAAGCTCGTACATACTGCTATTCAGTTTGTACTGAATGTATCTATTTGCTGATACCATAAGCTCTTAAGCTTTTGTGTGAGAATGTCTAGATAATATTATTTTGACAGTGTTGCTTACTTGGAAGAATTTCATTAAAATATAAACAACAATGTAGTCCATGTACTGACCTTGTAAACCTTACGACTAACCCTGACCACAAATGTACTGACCTTGTAAACCTTACGACTAACTCTGACCATAACTGTACTAACCTTGTAAACCTTACCACTAACCCTGAACACAACCGTACTGACCTTGTAAACCTTACGACTAACCCTGAACACAACCGTACTGACCTTGTAAACCTTACGACTAACCCTGAACATAACTGTACTGACCTTGTAAACCTTACGACTAACCCTGAACACAACCGTACTGACCTTGTAAACCTTACGACTAACCCTGACTACAAATGTACTGACCTTGTAAACCTTACGACTAACCCTGACCACAAATGTACTGACCTTGTAAACCTTACCACTACTACTGACCACACCTGTACTGGCCTTGTAAACCTTACGACTAACTCTGACCACAACTGTACTGAACTTGTAAACCTTATGACTAACACTGACCATAACTGTACTGAACTTGTAAACCTTACCACTAACCCTGACCACAACTGTACTGACCTTGTAAACCTTACGACTAACCCTGAACACAACCGTACTGACCTTGTAAACCTTACGACTAACCCTGAACACAACCGTACTGACCTTGTAAACCTTACGACTAACTCTGACCACACCTGTACTGACCTTGTAAACCTTACGACTAACCCTGACCACAACTGTACTGACCTTGTAAACCTTACGACTAACCCTGAACATAACTGTACTGACCTTGTAAACCTTACGACTAACTCTGACCACACCTGTACTGACCTTGTAAACCTTACCACTAACCCTGACCACAACTGTACTGACCTTGTAAACCTTCTAAACGTTCTACCCATTATCCTAATTGAAAACAGTCACAGCATGGATACCCACATAAACCTTTCATTACCATGTAGTGGTCTTCCCTCTACTTACGAGTCCCCTGTTGTGGTCTACCTACCAGTCCCCTGTAGTGGTCTATCTACCAGTCCCCTGTAGTGGTTTATCTACCACTACAGGGTAGTGGTAGATACCACCACTACCACTGCTACCACTGCTCTATCTACCAGTCCCCTGTAGTGGTTTATCTACCAGTCCACTGTAGTGGTCTACTTACCAGTCCACTGTAGTGGTCTATCTACCAGTCCACTGTAGTGGTCTACCTACCAGTCCCTACCAGTCCACTGTAGTGGTCTATCTACCAGTCCACTGCAGTGGTCTATCTACCTGTCCACTGCAGTGGTCTATCTACCAGTCCACTGTAGTGGTCTATCTACCAGTCCACTGTAGTGATCTATCTACCAGTCCACTGTCGTGGTCTATCTACCAGTCCACTGTAGTGATCTATCTACCAGTCCACTGTAGTGGTCTATCTACCTGTCCACTGTAGTGGTCTATCTACCAGTCAACTGTAGTGGTCTATCTACCAGTCCACTGTAGTGGTCTATCTACCAGTCCACTCTAGTGGTCTATCTACCAGTACACTGTAGTGGTCTATCTACCAGTCCACTGCAGTGGTCTATCTACCTGTCCACTGTAGTGGTCTATCTACCAGTCCACTGTAGTGGTCTATCTACCAGTCCACTGTAGTGGTCTATCTACCTGTCCACTGTAGTGGTCTATCTACCTGTCCCCTGTAGTGGTCTACCTACCAGTCCCCTGTAGTGGTCTATCTACCAGTCCACTGTAGTGGTCTATCTACCAGTCCACTGTAGTGGTCTATCTACCAGTCCACTGTAGTGGTCTATCTACCAGTCCACTGTAGTGGTCTATCTACCAGTCCACTGTAGTGGTCTATCTACCAGTCCACTGTAGTGGTCTATCTACCAGTCCACTGTAGTGGTCTATCTACCTGTCCACTGTAGTGGTCTATCTACCAGTCCACTGTAGTGGTCTATCTACCTGTCCACTGTAGTGGTCTATCTACCTGTCCCCTGTAGTGGTCTACCTACCAGTCCCCTGTAGTGGTCTATCTACCAGTCCACTGTAGTGGTCTATCTACCAGTCCACTGTAGTGGTCTATCTACCAGTCCACTGTAGTGGTCTATCTACCAGTCCACTGTAGTGGTCTATCTACCAGTCCACTGTAGTGGTCTATCTACCAGTCCACTGTAGTGGTCTATCTACCAGTCCACTGTAGTGGTCTATCTACCTGTCCACTGTAGTGGTCTATCTACCTGTCCACTGTAGTTATGTGTGTGGTCTATCCCCTTAGCTGTTATACTATGGCCTCATTTATAAAATTGTCCACAACGGGAAAACAGAGGGAAACAACAGTTGTCGACTTGGCTTTCAGAATCCTTTTCTTATTCAGCTGTGTTGCATCGTCATGTCCATATTTGGCAACCTAATTAACAGGGCCCCATGGGACTAGAGGGTCCCAGCAAGGCAATCTGTTGACATCTCTACCCTTTGGAGAATAAAACGGAGTACGAAAAATCAACAATATCACAATCCTTTGAAAAATATATTTCACACAACCACGCAAGTCTATTGGCTGGCACCCTGTTCCACTGGCTATAACTGTTGAGATGATTATCAACCAGGACACCCCGTGCTGGTTTCAGTCACACATGTGCTCAAAAATGCTGTTGAAAAGAGTCTTCACCAAATCCTTGAACAAACTGTATCACATATGGAAGACAAATCTTTCCTGAAACTGGATGAAGGTAAAACTGTTGGCAAATCTGTCATATTAGATGAGAAACAGTTTATATATTAAATCAAATATAAATTGCTCTTTCATGTTATTTTCCTATTCAATCAGCATTCCCAGTTTGTTGTTGCTTGATGATTTAGATATTATACAGTGCAAATAAAATGACCACCTCTCTCCACTCTGTGATCATTCAAAATGACAGCAACAAAATAAACTGTTTGGCTAAGGTTTATGCTCACAGAGCTGATTTGGTTTTGTTAAATAAATAAATAAATAAGGGATGTGTTTACTGTGAAAGTACCAGTGGGTTATATACCGTACCAGTCTAAAGTTCGAACACATCTACTCATTCATTATTTTGACTATTTTCTAAATTGTAGAATAATAGTGACGAAGTCAAAACTATGAAATAACATATATGGAATCATGTAGTAACCAAAAAAAGTGTATATATTTTATAGTTGAGATTCTTCAAAGTAGCCACCATTTGCCTTGATGACAGTTTTCCACACTCTTGGCATTCTCTCAACCAGCTTCATGAGGTAGTCACCTGGAATGCATTTCAATTAACAGGTTTGCCTTGTTAAAAGTTAATTTGTGGAATTTGTTTCCTTCTTAATGCGTTTGAGCCAATCAGTTGTGTTGTGACAAGGTAGGGGTGGTATACAGAAGATAGCCCTATTTGGTAAAAGACCAAGTCCATATTATGGCAAAAACAGCTCAAATAAGCAAAGAGAAACCACAGTCCATCATTACTTTAAGGTCAGGAAATGCAGAACATTTCACGAACTTCGAACGTTTCTTCAACTGCATTCTAAAAAACCATCAAGCTCTGTGATGAAACTGGCTCTCATGAGGACCGACACAGGAAAGGAAGACCCAGAGTTACCTCTGCTGCAGAGGATAAGTTCATTAGAGTTACCAGCCTCAGAAATTGCAGCCCAAATAAATTATTCAGAGTTTAAGTAACAGACACCTCTCAACATCAACTGTTCAGAGGAGACTGCGTGAATCAGGTCTTCATGGTCGAATTGCTGCAAAGAATCCACTACTAAAGGACACCAATGAGAAGAAGAGACTTGCTTGGGCCAGGAAACACGAGCAATGGACATTAGACCGGTGGAAATCTTTACTTTGGTCTGATGAGTCCACATTTGAGATTTTTGGTTCCAACCACCGTCTCTTTGTGAGACGCAGAGTAAGTAAACGGATGATCTTCACATGTGTGGTTCCCACCGTGAAGCATGGAGGAGGAGGTGTGATGGTGTGGGGGTGCTTTACTGGTGACACTGTCAGTGATTTATTTAGAATTCAAGGGACACTTTACCAGCATGGCTACAACAGCATTCTGCAGCAATACGCCATCCAATCTGGTTTGCATTTAGTGGGACTGTCATTTGTTTTTTAACAGGACAATGACCCAACACACCTCCAGGTTGTGTAAGGGCTATTTGACCAAGAAGGAGAGTGATGGAGTGCTGCATCAGATGACCTGGCCTCCACAATCACCCAACCTCAACCTAATTGAGATGGTTTGGGATGAGTTGGACAGCAGAGAGAAGGAAAAGCAGCCAACAAGTGCTCAGCATATGTGGGAACTCCTTCAAGACTGTTGGAAAAGCATTCCAGGTGAAGCTGGTTGAGAGAATGCCAAGAGTGTGGAAAGCTGTCATCAAGGCAAAGGGTGGCTACTTTAAAGAACCTCAAATGTAAAACATATTTTGATTTGGTTAACACTTGTTTGTTGATAGTTGATTCCACATGTGTTATTTCATAGTTTTTATGTCTTCACTATTATTCTACAATGTAGAAAATAGTAAAAATAAAGAAAAACCCTTGAATGAGTAGGTGTGTCCATATTTTTGACTGGTACTGTATATACACTGAACAGAAAAAAATGCAACATGTAAAGTGTTGGTCCCATGTTTTCCATCTGCACAAAAAGCTTATTTTTCAAAATTGATGTGCACAAATTTGTATATATCCCTGTTGTTGAGCATTTATCATTTTCCAAGATTATCCATCCACCTGACAAGTGTGGCATATCAAGAAGCGGATTAAACAGCATGATAATTACACAGGTGCACCTTGTGCTGGGGACAATACAAGTCCACTCGTACATGTGCAGTTTTGTCACAAAACACAATACCACAGATGTCCCAAGTTTTGAAGGAGCGTGAAATTGGCATTCTGACTGCAGGAATGTTTACCAGAGCTGTTGCCAGAGAATTAAATGCTAATTTCTCTACCATAAGCCACTTCCAATGTCGTTTTAGAGAATTTGGCAGTAGGTCCAACCGGCCTCCCAACCGCAGACCATGTGTTTGGTGTCGTGTGGGAAAGCGGTTTGCTGATGTCAGCATTGTGACCAGAGTGCCTCATGGTGGCGGTGGGGTTATGGTGTGGGCAGGCATAAGCTGCATTTCATCAATGGCAATTTCAATGCACAGAGATACCGTGACGCGATCCTGAGGCTTATGTTGGTATGATTCATCCTCCGCCATCACCTCATGTTTCAGCATGATAATGCACGGCCCCATGTCTCAAGGATCTGTACACAATTCCTGAAAGCTGAAAATGTCCCAGTTCTTCCATGGCCTTTATACTCATCAGAAATATCACCCATTGAGCACGTTTGGGATGCTTTGGATCGGCGTGTATGGCAGCGTGATCCAGTTTCCACCAATATTCAACAACTTCGGACAGCCATCGAAGATTAGTGGGACAACATTCCACATGTCACAATCAACAGCCTGATCAACTCTATACAAAGGAGATGGGTCGCGCTGCGTGAGGCAAATGTTGGTCACACCAGATACTGACATGTTTTTCTGATCATAACTTTTTTTTTGTATTCCCAGTCATGTGAAATCAATAGATTAAGGCCTAAGTAATTGATTTAAATCTTATGATTTCCTTTGAAATTGTTGTATGTTGTGTTTATATTATTTTTCACTATTTTTAAACACTATGAGGATGGAATAAAACTGTGAAAATGTGAAAATTATAATAAAGCCCTTTTAGTGTTAGAGCTGTTTGGTGAGATGGAGTTTTGGCATGCCTGGTGACATCACCACGGGATACATGAGCTAATAGACAAATAACAAAGAGAGTTCCAAACCTCTCTGCCAATAACAGCTCATTTAGTTTTTTACCTTCCCAGCTCAGACAATTCCCAGACAGTCCTAGCAAAATTCTTGTTTGAAAATTGCTAATTGCTAAGAAGCTATTTTTTCTTTCATCTTTTTGACAATTTAATTTCAACACAATCACAGTAAAGGTACTTAATTGTTACCCAGAAATGATTGGACCTTTAGTACTATCATGGTCACCTAATCATCCCCAGTTTACAATTGGCTCATTCACCCCCCCCCCTCCTCTCACCTGTAACTATTCCCCGGGTCGTTACTGTAAATGAGAATGTGTTCTCAGTTAACTTAACTGGTAAAATAAGGGATAAAAATAAAAAATATATAGAGGTTGAATAAAATATGCAAATGAAAGCCAGGTCAGGGTTTTATACATAGCCTTCTATATAGCTTGGGGGGAGGAAACGTCTTTCCTTAATGTTTTTACACCGGGGTACAGCCGATGCCATCCCATAGCCACCAGAGTTAGCTGGCTGCTTGCTGCATACTGATTGTACAGCCCTGCCAACCCAACTCCAGAGGATTAAAACTGTGGGCATAGCTGCATCCCATACTCATTTACAACTAGATGGGTTGAGGAAAATTCAGATTTGTCCCTGCACGGCAAATCAACGAAGCACCTTTGTTAGAATTGCAGGGATGAGTGGATTCTAAATTGGCATGCATTCATTATCCATTAAGTAGCTGGAATGAGTGAAGACTGTCTGTGTAGGTGAAAATGCTGCAGTGAGTGAAGTCTGTCTGTGTAGGTGAATATGCTGCAGTGAGTGAAGTCTGTCTGTGTAGGTGAATATGCTGCAGTGAGTGAAGTATGTCTGTGTAGGTGAATATGCTGCAGTGAGTGAAGTCTGTCTGTGTAGGTGAATATGCTGCAGTGAGTGAAGACTGTCTATGTAGGTGAAAATGCTGCAGTGAGTGAAGTCTGTCTGTGTAGGTGAATATGCTGCAGTGAGTAAAGTCTGTCTGTGTAGGTGAATATGCTGCAGTGAGTGAAGTATGTCTGTGTAGGTGAATATGCTGCAGTGAGTGAAGTCTGTCTGTGTAGGTGAATATGCTGCAGTGAGTGAAGACTGTCTGTGTAGGTGAAAATGCTGCAGTGAGTGAAGTCTGTCTGTGTAGGTGAATATGCTGCAGTGAGTGAAGTCTGTCTGTGTAGGTGAATATGCTGCAGTGAGTGAAGTCTGTCTGTGTAGGTGAATATGCTGCAGTGAGTGAAGTCTGTCTGTGTAGGTGAATATGCTGCAGTGAGTGAAGCCTGTCTGTGTAGGTGAATATGCTGCAGTGAGTGAAGTCTGTCTGTGTAGGTGAATATGCTGCAGTGAGTGAAGTCTGTCTGTGTAGGTGAATATGCTGCAGTGAGTGAAGTATGTCTGTGTAGGTGAATATGCTGCAGTGAGGGAAGTCTGTCTGTGTAGGTGAATATGCTGCAGTGAGGGAAGTCTGTCTGTGTAGGTGAATATGCTGCAGTGAGTGAAGTCTGTCTGTGTAGGTGAATATGCTGCAGTGAGTGAAGTCTGTCTGTGTAGGTGAATATGCTGCAGTGAGTGAAGTCTGTCTGTGTAGGTGAATATGCTGCAGTGAGTGAAGTCTGTCTGTGTAGATGAATATGCTGCAGTGAGTGAAGTCTGTCTGTGTAGGTGAATATGCTGCAGTGAGTGAAGTCTGTCTGTGTAGGTGAATATGCTGCAGTGAGTGAAGTCTGTCTGTGTAGGTGAATATGCTGCAGTGAGTGAAGTCTGTCTGTGTAGGTGAATATGCTGCAGTGAGTGAAGTCTGTCTGTGTAGGTGAGTATGCTGCAGTGAGTGAAGTCTGTCTGTGTAGGTGAATATGCTGCAGTGAGTGAAGTCTGTCTGTGTAGGTGAATATGCTGCAGTGAGTGAAGTCTGTCTGTGTAGGTGAATATGCTGCAGTGAGTGAAGTCTGTCTGTGTAGGTGAATATGCTGCTGAGCTATAGTAATAGTGGTAGTGGAGGTACTATCCTGTCAATGGTTTGATGTGTTATTTTGTCAGTGTAATAAATTAGGATGAATTTTGTGGACAGAGGATGTACAAGATCCATCAACACTTCTATACCACTTAGTCTGTCTCTTTAAGATCCAGCAGCTCTTCTGTACCACTTAGTCTGTCTCTTTAAGATCCAGCAACACTTTTGTACCACTTAGCCTGTCTCTTTAAGATCCAGCAACACTTTTGTACCACTTAGCCTGTCTCTTTAAGATCCAGCAACACTTCTGTACCTCTTAGCCTGTCTCTTTAAGATCCAGCAACACTTCTGTACATCTTAGTCTGTCTCTTTAAGATCCAGCAACACTTCTATACCACTTAGTCTGTCTCTTTAAGATCCAGCAGCTCTTCTGTACCACTTAGTCGGTCTCTCCAATATCCAGCGACACTTCTGTACCACTTAAGGGCCGTCCACACCAAGGACGATAACTATAAACATTGGCGAGCATCAGCACCAGCAGACCGTTTCTCATTCCGTGTTACGCCTGTCAATAAACTTATCAGCGCCTCCTACTGCACGCTGTAGGTCTAGTAATCAGGTGGTGACAAAGACCGTTCACTGTTTCAGGGTGTGTTCGTTGTCATAGTAACAACTGCAAATAATACTTCAATGTACATGTAATGAAAAACAAATGTAGCATTTCAACAACAAACACTGTTTAGCCTGTACATACTGTATTTAACATCACTTCAATGCTGGCCTAGTTGCTCAAGTGTTTTGTCATGTCAATGCTGGCCTAGTTGCTCAAGTGTTTTGTCATGTCAATGCTGGCCTAGTTGCTCAAGTGGTTTGTCATGTCAATGCTGGCCTAGTTGCTCAAGTGGTTTGTCATGTCAATGCTGGCCTAGTTGCTCAAGTGGTTTGTCATGTCAATGCTGGCCTAGTTGCTCAAGTGGTTTGTCATGTCAATGCTGGCCTAGTTGCTCAAGTGGTTTGTCATGTCAATGCTGGCTTAGTTGCTCAAGTGGTTTGTCATGTCAATGCTGGCCTAGTTGCTCAAGTGGTTTGTCATGTCAATGCTGGCCTAGTTGCTCAAGTGTTTTGTCATGTCAATGCTGGCCTAGTTGCTCAAGTGGTTTGTGATGTCAATGCTGGCTTAGTTGCTCAAGTGGTTTGTCATGTCAATGCTGGCCTAGTTGCTCAAGTGGTTTGTTTGCAAGTGATTTCCGTTTTTTTTCTCTTATGATTGGTCATTTGTTTGGTGATTATTTTTAGCTGTGCTCATCTCTCTGTCTGTCCTGTGTGACAGTTGGCCCAGGCTTATTTTACATTTAGCACTTAGCAACAGCAAGCCCGCTTCTCGCCGCAAAAAGGCTATTAGGCCTAGTATAAACAATTCTACAAATAAATGTCCTAGAGCTTCTGTAGCCTATAGCTTTTCCTGAGATTTCACGTGAAGAGAAATAGCGGCGAGGCTTGCCTAGCCTATTAGCCTGTATTGCTCACGGGAACAGCTTGGAAGAGAGAGAGGCTAGAGATGTGTAGCCAAAGTAAGAAGTGATATATTAGGTAGATTGTAGGCCATTCATTAGCTAAATAGTAGGGCTATAAATATTCACCTGTCAAAGTGCAATATAAAAAAAATGTCAACAGATGATGAAATGTCATGTCTCGGACACGCAAATGCTCCACTAAATCAAATCAAATCAAATTGTATTAGTCACTAACACATAGTTAGCAGATGTTATTGTGAGTGTAGCGAAATGCTTATGCTTCTAGATCCGACAGTGCAGCAGTATCTAACAGGTAATATCTAAAAAATCCACAACAAAACCTAGATATCTAACAAATTCCACAACAAAACCAAATACACCCGAATCTAGTAAAGGAATGGGATGAGAATATATAAGTCTCTCTGATATCCAATAGTTCTTCCCGGCTGTATGTAATAACACTTAAAGTTTTCTGGGCTAACAATGTAAAGAAAAAATACATTAAAACAACTAAATACTGCACAGTTTCCTAAGGACTTGAAGCGAACCTGCCATCTCTATCGGCGCCATCTTGTCCTAGGATTAGGCCTACGTTTTTAGACAAGAAAATTATGCTACAACAACACAGTGCAATGAGAAATGTTATTATTGTTGTCAAGTGAATACACAAATGATTGTCTAGGGCTGTAAACTGCAGTGATGTAGGCTAATTTGAATAACCACTCAAACGTCCTGTTTTGAAAGCTTCATGCCAAAATACCTTCCTCCAGCCTAGGCCTGATCATGTAACCATTTGATCATTTATGGATCTATTCTCTACAGTTTACAAGGTCCAGAAAGGTACATTAGCAGGCTACTCATATGGCGTATTTTGATCACACACACACACTCTCTCTCTCTCTCTCTCTCTCTCTCTCTCTCTCTCTCTCTCTCTCTCTCTCTCTCTCTCTCTCTCTCTCTCTCTCTCTCTCTCTCTCTCTCTCTCTCTCTCTCTCTCTCTCTCTCTCTCTCTCTCTCTCTCTCTCCTTTCAAACTCCTCTATTTTACATTCAGCAAGCAAGAGCAAGCTGGAGTCGTTCCTCGATCGACTAGTAGTAGAAATATAAAATGTTTGAATATTGTGCAGGGCTACATAACAAGCTGTTGTAGTCTATCTTTTTCAAAGATAAGCGTGAATACAGATGCGTAGCCTAAGTTAGAAGCATATGCAACCCATCAGTCATTAGCTAAATATTAGGCCTAATATTACTTCAACTGGTTATAGACGAGAAAATAATCATACCAAGGCTATAACAACACAAGGCAATTATGCATTTGATTATTCTTTATACAAAAAAAAGACTCAAACAGTTTCTAGTGTGTAAAGATTTCTAGTCTTTAAACCGCAGTGAATCTGCAATTTCAATAACCACTAAAAAGCCCAGCGTTATGAATGCATGTTTCATTCCCAAATAATAATCATCTTCCCGAGGACTGATTAGGAAACCATTTGGATCAATAATGGGTCTTTTCTCAACAGTTTACCAGGTCCAGAAAGGCACATTAGCCAGCCAGTCATAGTGTGTATTTTGTCAGGATGTATTGAAGTTAACAGATAGGCCTACCATCGGAAAATATGACCTTCTCATGCGCTGTCTGTCGTGGATCATCAATCTCCCAAGTCATCCTATTATTATTGTGGCCACTGGTATGCTCACACATGCCCAGTTATGCATGCAAGCTTACCATGCCCTCTGCCTTTTTCCCCATCTCTCGAGAATCATTGAGCATCGAGAACCAAGTGCGCTTCAATAAAAGGTGTTTTTGATTGGTTGTCAAAAAGGCAAAAAAATGTAATCGCTCTGAAAGTGATTTGAACTATACGTCTCATTATATTTTTGTAGTTATGGTTGTAGTGTGAACGCTCCTGTTCACTTGAATTAGAACTATTTTAATTGTTTTATCGGGATAGTTATGTTTATAGTTATCATCCTTGGTGTGGACGGCCCTTTAGCCTGTCTCTTTAAGATCCAGCAACACTTCTGTACCTCTTAGTCTGTCTCTTTAAGATCCAGCAACACTTCTGTACCACTTAGTCTGTCTCTTAGAAGATCCAGCAACACTTATGTACCACTTAGCCTGTCTCTTTAAGATCCAGCAACACTTCTGTACCTCTTAGTCTATCTCTTTAAGATCCAGCAACACTTCTGTACCACTTAGTCTGTCTCTTTAAGATCCAGCAACACTTCTGTACCTCTTAGTCTGTCTCTTTAAGATCCAGCAACACTTCTGTACCACTTAGTCTGTCTCTTTAAGATCCAGCAACACTTCTGTACCACTTAGCCTGTCTCTTTAAGATCCAGCAACACTTCTGTACCACTTAGTCTGTCTCTTTAAGATCCAGCAACACTTCTGTACGTCTTAGTCTGTCTCTTTAAGATCCAGCAACACTTCTGTACCACTTAGCCTGTCTCTTTAAGATCCAGCAACACTTCTGTACCACTTAGTCTGTCTCTTTAAGATCCAGCAACACTTCTGTACCACTTAGTCTGTCTCTTTAAGATCCAGCAGCTCTTCTGTACCACTTAGTCTGTCTCTTTAAGATCCAGCAACACTTCTGTACCTCTTAGCCTGTCTCTTTAAGATCCAGCAACACTTCTGTACCACTTAGCCTGTCTCTTTAAGATCCAGCAACACTTCTGTACATCTTAGTCTGTCTCTTTAAGATCCAGCAACACTTCTGTACCACTTAGCCTGTCTCTTTAAGATCCAGCAACACTTCTGTACCACTTAGTCTGTCTCTTTAAGATCCAGCAACACTTCTGTACATCTTAGTCTGTCTCTTTAAGATCCAGCAACACTTCTGTACCACTTAGCCTGTCTCTTTAAGATCCAGCAACACTTCTGTACCACTTAGTCTGTCTCTTTAAGATCCAGCAACACTTCTGTACCACTTAGTCTGTCTCTTTAAGATCCAGCAGCTCTTCTGTACCACTTAGTCTGTCTCTTTAAGATCCAGCAACACTTATGTACCTCTTAGCCTGTCTCTTTAAGATCCAGCAACACTTCTGTACCACTTAGCCTGTCTCTTTAAGATCCAGCAACACTTCTGTACATCTTAGTCTGTCTCTTTAAGATCCAGCAACACTTCTGTACCACTTAGTCTGTCTCTTTAAGATCCAGCAGCTCTTCTGTACCACTTAGTCTGTCTCTTTAAGATCCAGCAGCTCTTCTGTACCACTTAGCCTGTCTCTTTAAGATCCAGCAACACTTCTGTACCACTTAGTCTGTCTCTTTAAGATCCAGCAGCTCTTCTGTACCACTTAGCCTGTCTCTTTAAGATCCAGCAGCTCTTCTGTACCACTTAGTCTGTCTCTTTAAGATCCAGCAACACTTCTGTACCACTTAGTCTGTCTCTTTAAGATCCAGCAACACTTCTGTACCACTTAGTCTGTCTCTTTAAGATCCAGCAACACTTCTGTACCACTTAGTCTGTCTCTTTAAGATCCAGCAACACTTCTGTACCACTTAGCCTGTCTCTTTAAGATCCAGCAGCTCTTCTGTACCACTTAGCCTGTCTCTTTAAGATCCAGCAGCACTTCTGTACCACTTAGCCTGTCTCTTTAAGATCCAGCAGCTCTTCTGTACCTCTTAGTCTGTCTCTTTAAGATCCAGCAACACTTCTGTACCTCTTAGTCTGTCTATTTAAGATCCAGCAACACTTCTGTACCACTTAGCCTGTCTCTTTAAGATCCAGCAACACTTCTGTACCTCTTAGTCTGTCTCTTTAAGATCCAGCAACACTTCTGTACCACTTAGCCTGTCTCTTTAAGATCCAGCAACACTTCTGTACCTCTTAGTCTGTCTCTTTAAGATCCAGCAACACTTCTGTACCTCTTAGTCTGTCTCTTTAAGATCCAGCAGCTCTTCTGTACCACTTAGTGTGTCTCTTTAAGATCCAGCAGCTCTTCTGTACCACTTAGTCTGTCTCTTTAAGATCCAGCAGCTCTTCTGTACCACTTAGCCTGTCTCTTTAAGATCCAGCAGCACTTCTGTACCACTTAGCCTGTCTCTTTAAGATCCAGCAGCTCTTCTGTACCTCTTAGTCTGTCTCTTTAAGATCCAGCAACACTTCTGTACCTCTTAGTCTGTCTCTTTAAGATCCAGCAACACTTCTGTACCACTTAGCCTGTCTCTTTAAGATCCAGCAACACTTCTGTACCTCTTAGTCTGTCTCTTTAAGATCCAGCAACACTTCTGTACCACTTAGCCTGTCTCTTTAAGATCCAGCAACACTTCTGTACCTCTTAGTCTGTCTCTTTAAGATCCAGCAACACTTCTGTACCTCTTAGTCTGTCTCTTTAAGATCCAGCAGCTCTTCTGTACCACTTAGTGTGTCTCTTTAAGATCCAGCAGCTCTTCTGTACCACTTAGTCTGTCTCTTTAAGATCCAGCAGCTCTTCTGTACCACTTAGCCTGTCTCTCTTCAGGTCATCCATTAAGATATGCAAAGTGTTTAAAAGCATTTTCATGTATTATTAAATCCATTTTGAAAATCTAGAACACGAGGCTCATCCATCCTTAAGGCAAAAATGATGACGTTCAGAAACCTAACTTAATAAGGAATAGTTAAACGGTACACTGGTAAATTAAAGTATTTTTAATTTTTGAACATGTTTTTTTTTTTCTTTAGACGTGCAAAACAACAGAGAGGTAGTAATAAATTACTATTAATTAATTATTATTACCTAGTAATAAAGTCATAATACTAACAGCACTTTGCTTTGTCCTACTTCATTCTGTTTTATTTCCATATAGTATGTAGGTCCATGTAGACCTTATGTCTTTGGAGAACAGAGCAAAAGGCCTTAAATGAGGTTATAGAAAGTAAAATGTTTGGGGGAATCATCCACAGCTCTCATTTAATGATCCATAGTGAAATCTTATGACTCACTTATGTCCCATAAAATCTCTGGACAAAGCTGTTAAATCAATGACCTGTTTTGCTACTTAATGAGTTTTTCAACTGTGGAAAATGGTATCTTTATAATTCTCATGCTCCTCCCATTAATGTATAAACTGTGCCGTGTCAACTTGAAAATATATCTAGTTTTAGATAATGAATGTGACCTACCTATGGTACGTGTGGCAGCTATGTCCATTTGGGTATGTGCTCTGCTAATGTTATCATTGCAAAGGCGTAATCAGAAGTGCATTTTCGAATTTTAAGGATAAGGTAAATGGGGGGAAAACAACAACATATACTATATAAAACATATACATATACAAAATATAAACATATGTGTAATATGTATCTATGCACCTCTATATCGTCTGATAACTACATTTCATGGTATGTGTACGCGGTTCAATAGTAGCCTAGACTCCATGTTAATTGTCAAAGAGATATAAAAAATGTAATGATTGGTATGCAACTTTAATGTTCGAGAGGTAGAGAGAGCTGCAGAGGAAAAGGGACATCAAAATCAACCAGGGGAAAAATTAATATGAGTCAAGGTGGTGGAACTGATAGTATTTTATAATTAACGTCTTAACACCACCCAGCTTCAAAATGGCTTAAAAGGCAAAACTTCAAAGTCCGGCAATTGTTTAGGACATTTCGTTCACATGCCAACACATTTCAATGCGCTGTAGGCTACAGTAAAATAATGCAGAACGATTTTTTTTTGACAAGGGGTTGTAGGATGTTTTGTTGTCTGATTTAGATATGTTTCTGCTTATAGTTCCCGACGTTTTAGTAGGCTATTTGTTAGTCAACTTGTCTATAATTAGATACATGCAGATTCTCTTCTGTTATATGTTTCCATAGAAGACTAAATCAACCCTTACTCAACAGAATAATGTATTAGATCGATAGTATGAATGCTTCAATGTAGTTGACATCGATGAATTTTCTCTGTCATCTTTCGCGGAGCAAAGACGTTTAGGGACTGGGGAGAAAATGCAATAAAGCAACAACAACTCAAAAAAAGAAAACGGGAAAGATTTTGTGTGCAAAAATGTCGAAATGACATCAGTTTGACCGGTTATAAGGGAAAAGAAAGCTGGGAAAACGACCAAACGTGTTTCTGATCAGATTTCAGTTCGGCTTCGATGCATATTTTATGTGGTTGAAATACTATCAGCTTTTATGATGAAGACAGCACCTCCACAGATGGTATCTAGCTGAGCATTGCATTCTCTCAAGATACAGAAGGAAATAAATCATATTTATCGGCTCCTGATCATATTTCTCCACTCCTGTTCCCAAGTCCAAATTTAGTCTACATTTGGTGTAGAATTTTACTGCAAGAAATGCTTAATTCTGCAGGGGTTATCATTATGGCTATTGCTCTATCCGCACGGGACTAGTATTACTAGAGAACAGGTGGTTATATATGTATTACCCAAGAATGCCCGTTATTCCAGAGGCTCAATATTTTTTTATGATGCGTTTGGCGATATTCAATTAATTCGCACCAAATGTATATACAAAAAAGACCGTCGAAGTCGATACATGAAGGCCGTTCATATACAGGCTATGCGCAGCACTATGTTCAATTTATCGAATCAGTTATTGATTTCGTGCTCAAACCGCACGGGACTACTATAGTCAGACGATTTAGGAGTTTGCCAAAAAGCAGTAAATTATTCTGGTGAGTCAATGTCCAGGTTTCAGTTTCCATTTAACTCAACTGGAGTCTACAGTTCCCTTGACACGCCATAGGCTTATTTGAAGTTCCTTCTTGTGACTGTGGAATTTGCATAGAGCCTCACAATTATCACACATAACATAGCTGGCACTGCTATCATCCTCTTCTACCACATTGCCAAATCTTTTTCAAACATTACTTTTATGGCCCTCCCCTTTCTCTTTATTTTCAACTCTCCTATCGTAGCTTTTGTCTGATTGAATTAAACTTTGACAATGTCCTTTTTGCCTCCATGGGTTGACGTTAACTTTTTCTGCCCATTTTCCCAAAAACATTACTTGGAGATTGGCTGTGTAGGCTATTTGGCACGTGTACATTTAGCCCTAAAGTTTAGACTTATGCAGTAGTACCAGATACCCTAAAATAATGCAATCTAATTATATAAATTGCACAATAATTATACATTTATGGAATTTTTTAATAATGGTGCTCTTTATTCAATCCGCCCTGTAACCCACCCGCTCCCACACACTATTTAATGACCTTGTAATCAATGCACACTAGTGATGCGCGGGTTGACTCATAACCTGCGGTTATATCCGCTGGGCGGGTGAGTTTAAGTAAGAGAATGTAATTATTTTGTGTTGATAAATGGGTTTCCATTATTGTTCCTTTAATCTAGTTAATCTAATACGTATATCTGCTGTATGTGTTGACTATATTCAGGTAGTATCTCTCATCAACAGCATCATAGACTTGTTCCAGTAGCCTGACAAACCAGTTCTACTGATTCCTGTGAATGGACTGGAAATGCATTCTGCAGTGATATGCCATCCTATCTGGTTTGCTCTTAGTGGGACTGTCATTTGTTTTTCAAAAGGACAATGAGCCAACACACACCTCCAGTCTGTGTAAGGGATTATTTGACCAAGGTGAAGAGTGATGGAGTGCTGCATCAGATGACGTGGCCTCCACAATCACCCGACCGCAACCCAGATGAGATGGTTTGGGATGAGTTGGACCGCAGAGTGAAGGAAAAACATCCAACAAGTGCTCAGAATATGTGGGTACGCCTTCAAGACTGTTGGAAAAGCATTCCAGGTGAAGCAGGTTGAGAGAATGCTGTGAGTGTGCAAAGCTGTCATCAAGGAAAATGGTGGCTGCTTTAAAGAACTCTCAAATATAAATACATTTTTTTTTGGTAACTATGTGATCCATATGTGTTATTTCATAGTTTTTATGTCTTCACTATTATTCAACAATGTTTAAAATAGTAAAAATAAAGAAAACCCCTGGAATGAGTTGGTGTGTCCAAACGTTTGACTGGTTACTGTATATCTATGTGTGTGTGCAGCTGTGGGCAGCTGTTAGTCATCACGACCGGAGAAGGATGTTCAGTAGATTCTTTCACATATCAAATAGTTACATCTCTTTAACTGCTAAATTCTATGGTTAAAATGCTAAAAGTTCCAAGAGTGAAGTTGTACACTGTTCAGGTACAAGTGATTATGCATTCCACGCCATCCCTGCAAAATCCATAATCGTTAACATCTGGGTCCAGCTTTCTTTAATAAATTCTGTTGGCCCTGTGTGGTCTCCGTTATCCTAGTTCACTTTATTTCAGCTAGTTCAGCTCACTGACAAAGAGAGTGCTTCAAAAAATGCTCCTTTCCAGAAAACATCCTTAACATTTATGTTTTACTCTTTGGTTCAGAACTGACTTGTTGTTGGTGTTTTATTGGTGTTTTTTTTCTTTCTGTAAATATTTCATTAGCCTTTTGTGACAGAGAAGCATTGGTTTGATTTGTGAGAAGCTTCATATCTGAAGATAAAATATACACTTGTCTATAGAGTATTGATTCAGATCAGAGTAAAAAAAAATAGAAGGCAACAAGCGGTAATGAGAATATGTTGATTGCAGAAATTGAAAACTCATTAAATATCCCATTGACCTTGTACTCATTTTAAAACTTATGACACCTTTCTGGAGTTGCATTGGAGATTAATCTATTGATCCTCTCATTTCCAAAGCTCTTCTCAAAGCATAATGGGATGGCAACTTTCAACTTTTTTGTCAAATCACACAAGACTCCTTGAGTGACTCATTGATATTCCACTGTCAATAAGTTCAGTCGTTTACGGCCCTTATCAATACGTGTAAAACCTGTTACAACACGTATGGTTTAGTTAACAAATTGAGTTAAATGTCATATAAGATACTTTTGACATTGAACTGCAAATTATGATCCAAAATGGTGGTATTATTACTCTATTGAATGTAACTTTACAAAATGTTACTTTATAAATGTAACATTTTCAGGTTATTTTGGGGTTATTTTCACCAAATCTCAGTCAAATCTCATAAAGGATAGATGGTGTCACATTATAAAAACCTGAGCATGTAATTTAACCACCAGTCCACATTAATTTATACTGAACAAAAATATAAACGCCACATACAACATTTTAATGATTTTACTGAGTTACAGTTCATACATGGAAATCAGTCATTTGAAATAAATAAATTAGAGCCTAATCTATGGATTTCAGAGGACAGCCGTGCACCCCTGCCCAGTCCCCTATGCCCTCCCAGGCCCACCCACTTGGGAACCAGGCCCACCTACTGGGGAGACAGGCCCAGCCAATCAGAATACATCAGCCCCACAAAAGGGCTTTTTTTACAGACAGAAATACTACTCAGTTTCATCAGCTGTCCAGGTGGCTGGTCTCAGACGACCCCGCAGGATGTAAACAAATTTGTGCACAAAATTTGAAAAAATACGCTTTTTTTTTTTTTTACATATGAAAGTTTTCTGGGATCTTTTTTTTCAGCTCATGAAACATGGGACCAACACTTTACATGTTTCATTTATATTTCTGTTCAGTGGATGTGTGACCTTAACTAGGTCCCTCGATTCTCCAAACCAAGTCTTAGAGCAAAACGCCATTTAGTTCCTAAGTAGACTTTTTTTTGTAAGGTGATCAAGGCTATAACTAGAATATTATATAGTGGCTTGGCAGTGTTAAATTTAATGTTGCAAAAATCTCCTTTCTACAGTTGGATTCCAGCTCTAATGACCCTTTACTGATATTAGTCTGTTGATGGCTCTGCAGAGGAGGAAGCTTCCTGGAGGAAAGTCAAAAGTGTACCTCTGCATCCTCCCTCTACCCTGCTGTAGCCAGGCTGTACTCATCAGGGACTGTGTCCCAAATTACCCCCTTGTTCCCTTTATAGCGCACTACTTTTGACCAGAGCCCCATGGGTGTAACCTATGGGCCCTGGTCAAAAGTAGTGCACTATATAGCGAATATGGTGCCATTTGTGGCACAGGCAGGGTCATTTATTTGTTCCATTACATTACAGACCTGTGTCTGAGACGGTATGCAAAGTCCATGAGAAATCATCCCACACGTCGAGAAACACAGTTGTTGAGCTTCCTGGAACCCAAAGTGTATTTGCATGTTCCCGTGGAAACAGGAAGATGTGTCTTCCCTTTCCCAGTCTCTTAGTGCACATTAACGTATTACTTTTGAGTTAATTTTAGCTATCACAGACACACGCCTACACCCACACTACACACCGTGAAAAAAAATCCTCTTTTAGGACAGTCTTAAAACCCAGCACATTATGAATAAAATCTACCTTTTCAATGTAGTTTCCCCCTGAACACTACCTCATTGTCAAAACGATAATGTTGTTATTCATAAAGGATTACAATACCCATTCAACCCTCTCCCCCACAAAAACTATATATTTAGTTATTTTCTGTGAAAATACCTTTTTTAAGGCTGCCTGATGATGCTAACACATGAGTTTGTATTATACAGCTCCATCGTGTAGTTTAGGCACCATGCGTTTGTATGGCAATATTATACAGCTCCATCGTGTAGTTTAGGCACCAGGCGTTTGTATGGCTGTATTATACAGCTCCATCGTGTAGTTTAGACACCAGGCGTTTGTATGGCAGTATAATACAGCTCCATCGTGTAGTTTAGGCACCAGGCGTTTGTATGGCAGTATAATACAGCTCCATCGTGTAGTGTCTGACACTATTCACCATTATGAAGTTTCAGATGAGATCTCAGGTTTCAGGGATTGGATATGACATTTCCTGAGAAGTAAAGAAAACTCACTGCCATTAATAAAAATATGATCTGAAGTTGGAACAACAATCTCTTGGTAAAAAGTCAAGTGGCCACTAATACATTGGGAAGGTTAGTAATATAGTCCCTGCCTATTCTTCTTCTTTTTTGAATTGCCATCAAGGTTTCTGTTTTATTCCTAAAGCTTTTTAATAAGTCCAACTGGGGGGGGGGGGGGGGGGGGGGGTCAGGGCTGTTGAACAGTGATCTTTTCCATCCTGTAAGCCCCTTTTCACCTCAGGTTCAAGAGAGACCAGGGATACGGTGTCCATGTTAGGTCATCTTCAAAGTCACGTGTTTGAACTCTGCCTACAGCTTTATGACAGGCTATGTTGATATTAACCCTGTCATTTAGTCAAGTAAAGTGTCCTTAGGGGTTGTAAAAAAAGAAAACACTAAAACCATGCTCGTCACGACTTCCGCTACATAACGAGACGTCGTCATAATGACATGGTGTTAATGTAACTGGCAGTGGTCTCAAGGTGGATACTGCTTAGCTACGCAAATGATGCACGGGTCCCAAATCGGGAGCCTATTCCCTAAAATAGTGCACTACTTTTGACGACGGCTAATAGAAGTAGCGCACTACGTAAATAATAGGGTGCAATTGGGGACACAGAGAGGTAACTTTGCATTCGTCCGAGCACTCTGCGGATATTAATGGAGCGTTGACACAGGATAACCTGCTCTGCTGGATCAATGCTGCTACTATGGTATAAAGGTCAGTCGTGATTGCCTTTTTTGCAAGACCTGACATAATGGAAGGGTATAATTGTTAGATGTTTGATAACGGTATACTTTGTATCTATTAAAGTGGATGTGTCCTATCAGAGAGAGTGAGGGAATGGAACTAGATGATCAAATCAAATCAAATCAGCTGTTTAGAATAGGTAAAGACTTTACTAAGTCTATTTGTTAAATGTTTATTCTTTTTTACATTTTTTATTCCTTTGAAATTACTCTGATTTCAGTTCAGCAGCCTTTTCTAGTGTACATTCTCTACACCACACAACCACTAAAGTAGCATGCAGTATCTGGAAACCGGTCAGATCTGCACTTGACTCATAGTCTTAAAAGTTTAGTCGGTCAGTCTACAAGGAAAAACATCTGGATGTGGTATTTCACTAATTATAGTTAATTATAGAATATTTGCAGGATAGACACATTTGTGTTTTGATGTAAGGCCTTGGAAATGTGCCACCACCTTCATTAAACCGGTTGAAATTCATATGCGCGAAGCTCTCTAAACTTTCACCTGCTGTGAACTGTCAAGATAACTTACCTGTTCAGCTTCACTCTTCACAGAGAATTATGCATTCAGGTTTTAGCATGTAATACAGGGATGAACATACTCTGTAAATAATGTGTTGTTTCCACTAATTATTATTATGTAACTGGTTCCACAGCTTTTTTTTATTCAACTTTTCAGTCCAAGAATTACCTGAAAAACAACAACAAAAATGATTGTCCCGAACTTAGCTCCAACTTGAGAAAACGTAGGGAAAAATTCTGTCAATTTAAAATGATTTGTTTTCTCAACTTATCTCGTATACACTACCGTTCAAAAGTTTGTGGTCATTTAGAAATGTCCTTGTTTTTGAAAGAAAAGCAATTTTCTTCTCCATTAAAATAACATCAAATGGATCAGAAATACAGTGTAGACATTGTTAATGTTGAAAATGACTATTGTAGCTGGAAACGGCAGATTTTTTATGGAATATCCACATAGCCGTAGAGAGGCCCATTATCAGCAACCATTACTCCTGTGTTCCAATGGCACATTGTGTTAGCTAATCCAAGTTCATCAATTTAAAAAGGCTAATTGATCATTAGAAAACCCTTTTGCAATTATGTTAGCACAGCTGAAAACTGTTGTTCTGATTAAAGAAGCAATAAAACTGGCCTTCTTTAGACTAGTTGAGTATTTGGAGCATCAGCATTTGTGGGTTCGATTACAGGCTCAAAATGGCCAGAAACAAAGACTTTCTTCTGAAACTCGTCAGTCTATTCTTGTTCTGAGAAATTAAGGTTATTCCATGTGAGAAATTGCCAAGGAACTGAAGATCTAATACAAGGATGTGTACTACTCCCTTCACAGAACAGCACAAACTGGCTCTAACCAGAATAGAAAGAGTAGTGGGAGGCCCCGGTGCACAATTGAGCAAGAGGACAAGTACATGAGAGTGTCTAGTTTGAGAAACAGATGCCGCACAAGTCCTCAACTGGCAGCTTCATTAAATAGTACCCGCAAAACACCAGTCTCAACGTCAACTGTGAAGAGGCGACTCCAGGATGCTGGCTTTCTAGGCAGAGTTCCTCTGTCCAGTGTCTGTTCTTTTGCCCACTTTTTCTTTTTATTGGCCAGTCTGAGATATGGCTTTTTCTTCTATCTTTGCAACTCTACCTAGAAGGCCAGCATCCTAGATGTTTCCACTTCACAATAACAGCACTTACAGTTGACTCGAGCAGCTCTAGCAGTACAGAATTTTGATGAACTGACTTGTTGGAAAGGTGACATCCTATGACGGTGCCACGTTGAAAGTCACTGAGCTCTTAAATAAGGCCACTCTACTGCAAATCTTTTGTCTATGGAGATTGCATGGCTGTGTGCTCGATTTTATACACCTGTCAGCAACAGGTGTGGCTGAAATAGCCGACTGCACTAATTTGAAGAGGTATCCACATTGTGCTGTATATATAGTCAATGTTGAAGGAGTGTCCACATTCTGCTGTATATATAGTGTATGTTGAAGGGGTGTCCACATTCTGCTGTATATATAGTCAATGTTGAAGGGGTGTCCACATTCTGCTGTATATATAGTGTATGTTGAAGGAGTGTCCACATTCTGCTGTATATATTGTGTATGTTGAAGGGGTGTCCACATTCTGCTGTATATATCGTGTATGTTGAAGGGGTGTCCACATTCTGCTGTATATATCGTGTATGTTGAAGGGGTGTCCACATTCTGCTGTATATATAGTGTATGGTGAAGGAGTGTCCACATTCTGCTGTATATATAGTGTATGTTGAAGGGGTGTCCACATTCTGCTGTGTATATATAGTGTATGTTGAAGGGGTGTCCACATTCTGCTGTATATATCGTGTATGTTGAAGGGGTGTCCACATTCTGCTGTATATATAGTGTATGTTGAAGGGGTGTCCTCATACTGCTGTGTATATATAGTGTATGTTGAAGGAGTGTCCACATTCTGCTGTGTATATATAGTGTATGTTGAAGGGGTGTCCACATTCTGCTGTATATATCGTGTATGTTGAAGGGGTGTCCACATTCTGCTGTATATATAGTGAATGTTGAGTGGGTGTCCACATTCTGCTGTATATATAGTGTATGTTGAAGGAGTGTCCACATTCTGCTGTATATATAGTGTATGTTGAAGGGGTGTCCACATTCTGCTGTGTATATATAGTGTATGTTGAAGGGGTGTCCACATTCTGCTGTGTATATATAGTGTATGTTGAAGGGGTGTCCACATTCTGCTGTATATATTGTGTATGTTGAAGGAGTGTCCACATTCTGCTGTATATATCGTGTATGTTGAAGGAGTGTCCACATTCTGCTGTGTATATATAGTGTATGGTGAAGGGGTGTCCACATTCTGCTGTATTTATAGTGTATGTTGAAGGGGTGTCCTCATACTGCTGTATTTATAGTGTATGTTGAAGGGGTGTCCACATTCTGCTGTATATATAGTGTATGTTGAAGGAGTGTCCACATTCTGCTGTATATATAGTGTATGTTGAAGGGGTGTCCACATTCTGCTGTGTATATATAGTGTATGTTGAAGGGGTGTCCACATTCTGCTGTGTATATATAGTGTATGTTGAAGGGGTGTCCACATTCTGCTGTGTATATATAGTGTATGTTGAAGGGGTGTCCACATTCTGCTGTATATATCGTGTATGTTGAAGGAGTGTCCACATTCTGCTGTATATATCGTGTATGTTGAAGGAGTGTCCACATTCTGCTGTGTATATATAGTGTATGGTGAAGGGGTGTCCACATTCTGCTGTATTTATAGTGTATGTTGAAGGGGTGTCCTCATACTGCTGTATTTATAGTGTATGGTGAAGGGGTGTCCTCATACTGCTGTGTATATATAGTGTATGGTGAAGGGGTGTCCACATTCTGCTGTATTTATAGTGTATGTTGAAGGGGTGTCCTCATACTGCTGTGTATATATAGTGTATGTTGAAGGGGTGTCCACATTCCGCTGTATTTATAGTGTATGTTGAAGGGGTGTCCACATTCTGCTGTATATATAGTGTATGTTGAAGGGGTGTCCACATTCTGCTGTATATATAGTGTATGTTGAAGGGGTGTCCACATTCTGCTGTATATATAGTGTATGTTGAAGGAGTGTCCACATTCTGCTGTATATATAGTGTATGTTGAAGGAGTGTCCACATTCTGCTGTATATATAGTGTATGTTGAAGGAGTGTCCACATTCTGCTGTATATATAGTGTATGTTGAAGGAGTGTCCACATTCTGCTGTATATATAGTGTATGGTGAAGGGGTGTCCACATTCTGCTGTGTATTTATAGTGTATGTTGAAGGGGTGTCCACATTCTGCTGTATATATAGGGTATGTTGAAGGGGTGTCCTCATACTGCTGTGTATATATAGTGTATGTTGAAGGGGTGTCCTCATACTGCTGTGTATATAGTGTATGTTGAAGGGGTGTCCACATTCCGCTGTATATATAGTGTATGTTGAAGGAGTGTCCTCATACTGCTTTGTATATATAGTGTATGTTGAAGGGGTGTCCACATTCTGCTGTATATATAGTGTATGTTGAAGGGGTGTCCTCATACTGCTGTGTATATAGTGTATGTTGAAGGGGTGTCCACATTCTGCTGTATATATAGTGTATGTTGAAGGGGTGTCCACATTCTGCTGTATATATAGTGTATGTTGAAGGGGTGTCCACATTCCGCTGTATATATAGTGTATGTTGAAGGAGTGTCCTCATACTGCTTTGTATATATAGTGTATGTTGAAGGGGTGTCCACATTCTGCTGTATATATAGTGTATGTTGAAGGGGTGTCCTCATACTGCTGTGTATATAGTGTATGTTGAAGGGGTGTCCACATTCTGCTGTATATATAGTGTATGTTGAAGGGGTGTCCACATTCTGCTGTATATATAGTGTATGTTGAAGGGGTGTCCACATTCTGCTGTATATATAGTGTATGTTGAAGGAGTGTCCACATTCTGCTGTATATATAGTGTATGTTGAAGGGGTGTCCACATTCTGCTGTATATATAGTGTATGTTGAAGGGGTGTCCTCATACTGCTGTGTATATATAGTGTATGTTGAAGGAGTGTCCTCATACTGCTTTGTATATATAGTGTATGTTGAAGGGGTGTCCACATTCTGCTGTATATATAGTGTATGTTGAAGGGGTGTCCACATTCTGCTGTATATATAGTGTATGTTGAAGGAGTGTCCACATTCTGCTGTATATATAGTGTATGTTGAAGGGGTGTCCACATTCTGCTGTATATATCGTGTATGTTGAAGGGGTGTCCTCATACTGCTGTGTATATATAGTGTATGTTGAAGGAGTGTCCTCATACTGCTTTGTATATATAGTGTATGTTGAAGGGGTGTCCACATTCTGCTGTATATATTGTGTATGTTGAAGGGGTGTCCACATTCTGCTGTATATATAGTGTATGTTGAAGGAGTGTCCACATTCCGCTGTATATATAGTGTATGTTGAAGGAGTGTCCTCATACTGCTTTGTATATATAGTGTATGTTGAAGGGGTGTCCACATTCTGCTGTATATATAGTGTATGTTGAAGGGGTGTCCTCATACTGCTGTGTATATAGTGTATGTTGAAGGGGTGTCCACATTCTGCTGTATATATAGTGTATGTTGAAGGGGTGTCCACATTCTGCTGTATATATAGTGTATGTTGAAGGGGTGTCCACATTCCGCTGTATATATAGTGTATGTTGAAGGAGTGTCCTCATACTGCTTTGTATATATAGTGTATGTTGAAGGGGTGTCCACATTCTGCTGTATATATAGTGTATGTTGAAGGGGTGTCCACATTCTGCTGTATATATAGTGTATGTTGAAGGAGTGTCCACATTCCGCTGTATATATAGTGTATGTTGAAGGAGTGTCCTCATACTGCTTTGTATATATAGTGTATGTTGAAGGGGTGTCCACATTCTGCTGTATATATAGTGTATGTTGAAGGGGTGTCCTCATACTGCTGTGTATATAGTGTATGTTGAAGGGGTGTCCACATTCTGCTGTATATATAGTGTATGTTGAAGGGGTGTCCACATTCTGCTGTATATATAGTGTATGTTGAAGCGGTGTCCACATTCCGCTGTATATATAGTGTATGTTGAAGGAGTGTCCTCATACTGCTTTGTATATATAGTGTATGTTGAAGGGGTGTCCACATTCTGCTGTATATATAGTGTATGTTGAAGGGGTGTCCACATTCTGCTGTATATATAGTGTATGTTGAAGGGGTGTCCACATTCTGCTGTATATATAGTGTATGTTGAAGGGGTGTCCACATTCCGCTGTATATATAGTGTATGTTGAAGGAGTGTCCTCATACTGCTTTGTATATATAGTGTATGTTGAAGGGGTGTCCACATTCTGCTGTATATATAGTGTATGTTGAAGGGGTGTCCACATTCTGCTGTATATATAGTGTATGTTGAAGGGGTGTCCTCATACTGCTGTGTATATAGTGTATGGTGAAGGAGTGTCCACATTCTGCTGTATATATAGTGTATGTTGAAGGAGTGTCCACATTCCGCTGTATATATAGTGTATGTTTCTGAAGGGATTCTGAAGGGTTTTAGACTTATTTCTGCTGTCTTCTCCTTTTGCTGGAACTCAAATTCTGATTCATGCATTTACTAAATAGTACAAAGAAACAAACCCACTGGTCTTCCCACGGATACTCCAAAATACAACTAATCTGAGAACTTCAAATAACCTCCAATTAACTCCTAAGGAGGTTTAGATTGGAGATTCAGCATTCTCTCACGGCAACATCCAACTCTTCTGCTCTTCTGGCTACTAAATAGTGTAAATTGCTGTTCTATTCAAGCCACAAAGGTTTGTCATAACATCATACTTTTGTGTGTGTGTTTGTGTGTGTGTGTAATGCAATAATACAAACAAAAACAGGCTATCATCAAACTTTGTGTGTGTGTGTATTCTACTGTCCCAGTCATTAGTCATACAACTTCTATAAATATTCAACCCTCCAGACTACCATGCTAACATTACTGAGTCCCCATAAAGAGTCCCTCTTTACTTTCTTCTGAATTACTTTACTTGTTCAACTTTCAACGTATTATATTTCATGTCTTACCAAAACTAAATATCCAAAACAAACAAAAGCATAGTTAACATCCACAGCATGAGTTTACGTTGGGAAAAACATGAATGATTTGTGGGTGTGGCTGACTACTTTACTTTGTGTTGGTCATTCATGACTTTTAAGTTTCAGGTAAAATAAAATACTGCTATTTCCATACTGCAGCTTTCCTAAAATGGGCACCATACTGCAGCTTTCCTAAAATGGGCACCACACTACAGTTTTCCTAAAATGGGCCCCACACTGCAGGACTACGCTCTCTTCATGACCAGTGGATGAAGTCCATAGTCTTATTGTGAGATTTCTGCTCTATCTAGGCAGTATTAGTCCACGTCCGTTCCTAGTCCCTAGCTGGCTCAGGAAAAAGCACATCTCCGTTCTTGTCACCCTTCTATTTAAGCTCAATAACTTTTATCCTACAGGATTGGCCCTAACGGCAAACACTTCAATCAGGGCCTGATTTTCTATACCAAATTAGAAATGAGAGGGGAAATGATATGGAAATAAATCCCATTTTGGTACTTGATCAGAACACAGTGTGAACTGTTCTGCCTTGAGTCAATCACTCATTACACTCAGCTATTGACCTTTCTCCCAACAGGAAGTGCTGTGACTATCTCCGCCAGGATTGGAATTGACAAGATGTCTCTTCTAATAGAACAATACCGACATTTCCTCACAAGTTAATTATAAATTCAATGGCGGACCCGAGGGTTGCGGCCGCTTCGGAAAGGTTAGTGTCGACATTTGTACCTTCCAGGGCCCGGCCATACACCGCACCTCATTTATTCCACACAGAGAGCCATTAACAGATGGACTTCTGTGGGTGTCACACAGTGACTGAGGATGTCACAAATATCAACATTCCCTTGACTTTTTAGACAAATAGAGTATAGACCGTGTGTGTTGAATATATATTGTATGTAAGTAATGCTGTAATCATTGTATAGTCTTACATCAGAGGCAGACACAATTTGGCACAATGGATGGATATTAAAGTAGGGCCTTCCTCCCCCCCCCCCCCCCACACACACACACACACACACACACACACACACACACACACACATACTTCATACCAGTTCAGAACGATCTACTACTGTAGGTCATGTGGTTTGCGTTATGACACCGTTATGATGAGACGGCTCATCCGTCAAAGTAAGAAAAACACGAGGGGTTCTAATAGTCTGGTCTGCCCTTCATCTGCCCTAACACCTCTCCCTGAACCCAGCAGAATCACACAGTCCGCATCCCAAATGGCACCCTAGGCCAATAGGGCTCTGGTCAAAAGTAGTGCACTACAAAGGGAATAGGGTGCCAGTGACAAACACACACACTCAGCAACACTCATGATGAATAGTTCATTTTGATCATCTGTTTGAAATGATGTTGTATGGCCAGTCTCTCTCTCTTTCTCTCTCTCTCTCTGCATGACTACATCCAAGCACATTAACTTTCAGATACTCTGATCTCACTAACAGCCAGTCACATCTGCAAATAGAGCCTTCAGAAGACACCTGCTAACTTCACTATAGGACAGATGTATGGAAGGTACAGTACTCGGGACACAATAGTAGATGTAATATTAGATGTAAGGTACAGTACTCGGGACATACTAGTAGATGTAATATTAGATGTAAGGTACAGTACTCGGGACACAATAGTAGATGTAATGTTAGATGTAAGGTACAGTACTCGGGACACAATAGTAGATGTAATATTAGATGTAAGGTACAGTACTCGGGACACAATAGTAGATGTAATATTTAGATGTAAGGTACAGTACTCGGGACACAATAGTAGATGTAATATTAGATGTAAGGTACAGTACTCGGGACATACTAGTACATGTAATATTAGATGTAAGGTACAGTACTCGGGACATACTAGTAGATGTAATATTAGATGTAAGGTACAGTACAAGCGACAGCATATGACATGTAATATTAGATGTAAGGTACAGTACAAGGGACATAATAGTACATGTAATATTAGATGTAAGGTACAGTACAAGGGACATAATAGTACATGTAATATTAGATGTAAGGTACAGTACTCGGGACATACTAGTAGATGTAATATTAGATGTAAGGTACAGTACAAGCGACAGCATATGACATGTAATATTAGATGTAAGGTACAGTACAAGGGACATAATAGTACATGTAATATTAGATGTAAGGTACAGTACAAGGGACAGGATATTAGATGTACTATGAGATGTAAGGACCAGTACAACATACAGAATATTAGAATACTAAGTGTTTGCAACTGTCAATAGGATGTTTCATCACAACATTTAAAAGATTGCAAGTCAAGTATGAAGACAACATGTTGTATTACAGACATGTCCTGACGTTGATTTAGCTTGAAGACAACATGTTGTATTACAGACATGTCCTGACGTTGATTTAGCTTGAAGACAACATGTTGTATTACAGACATGTCCTGACGTTGATTTAGCTTGAAGACAACATGTTGTATTACAGACATGTCCTGACGTTGATTTAGCTTGAAGACAACATGTTGTATTACAGACATGTCCTGACGTTGATTTAGCTTGAAGACAACATGTTGTATTACAGACATGTACTGACGTTGATTTAGCTTGAAGACAACATGTTGTATTACAGACATGTCCTGACGTTGATTTAGCTTGAAGACAACATGTTGTATTACAGACATGTCCTGACGTTGATTTAGCTTGAAGACAACATGTTGTATTACAGACATGTCCTGACGTTGATTTAGCTTGAAGACAACATGTTGTATTACAGACATGTACTGACGTTGATTTAGCTTTTCTTTGCCTTGATGGATTCACAATGTACTAGATATGGTCTTGCTGCTGTCAAGGTACGTTCTCAACTGTTGCTATTGTCTCCTTCCAAATAAAAGTCGATCCACTCTGGAGTTAGTGACAGGGATGTTTAAAATGGACGGAGGGACAACACAATGAACCGTTTGGCTAATCATAAAGGGGGACTGTAGGAGTTGGTGTGTGAGGGATTACAGTCAGAATCAACCCAGTACTCCGAGTGACAGCTGTGATTTCTAGTGTGTGAAGAACATTCATTGGAAAAAGCTGAGGAGTTTAGAAAATACATTTTTACAAATGGCACTTAGTAAGAATAATATTTCAAACTCTCCCCTCCATGATTGGCTAACATACTTTAGGTGAAAGGGATAGATACCGTGGTTCCAAGGTTTTGTATTATACGCTATATTAACTTTTGATTTAGTTTTATATTAAGCAATAGTTTAAATGATGTAAACAAACAATAAGGGCAACACAATGCAGTTAACATATATTTTAGTATAAGGCTACAAGTACTGCCCTACTTTCGGAAAGCCATTTAACCATCAAAAGCTAATGACTCATTACCATTCATCTATTATTTTTTTCGCTTTTCAATCGTAGTCACATTCTCAATAATACTGTACATCTGGTGGGAAGTTGAGTGAACCTAGTGACATGCTGTTCACTGTTCATTACCCAACCAGCTGTTCTGTCTAATGAGCCTGAAGCCAATCTCTCTTTCTGATGACTTACAGACAAATGGTAACATCTACACACAGCGTTCCACCTCTACCTCACGGTAACGTATTATCACACCGCCCTCCACCTCTACCTCACGGTAACGTATTATCACACCGCCCTCCACCTCTACCTCACGGTAACGTATTATCACACCGCCCTCCACCTCTACCTCACGGTAACGTATTATCACACCGCCCTCCACCTCTACCTCACGGTAACGTATTATCACACAGCGTTCCACCTCTACCTCACGGTAACGTATTATCACACCGCCCTCCACCTCTACCTCACGGTAACGTATTATCACACCGCCCTCCACCTCTACCTCACGGTAACGTATTATCACACCGCCCTCCACCTCTACCTCACGGTAACGTATTATCACACCGCCCTCCACCTCTACTTCACGGTAACGTATTATCACACCGCCCTCCACCTCTACCTCACGGTAACGTATTATCACACCGCCCTCCACCTCTACCTCACGGTAACGTATTATCACACCGCCCTCCACCTCTACCTCACGGTAACGTATTATCACACCGCCCTCCACCTCTACTTCACGGTAACGTATTATCACACCGCCCTCCACCTCTACCTCACGGTAACGTATTATCACACCGCCCTCCACCTCTACCTCACGGTAACGTATTATCACACCGCCCTCCACCTCTACTTCACGGTAACATATTATCACACCGCCCTCCACCTCTACCTCACGGTAACGTATTATCACACCGCCCTCCACCTCTACTTCACGGTAACGTATTATCACACCGCCCTCCACCTCTACCTCACGGTAACGTATTATCACACCGCCCTCCACCTCTACCTCACGGTAACGTATTATCACACCGCCCTCCACCTCTACCTCACGGTAACGTATTATCACACCGCCCTCCACCTCTACCTCACGGTAACGTATTATCACACAGCGTTCCACCTCTACCTCACGGTAACGTATTATCACACCGCCCTCCACCTCTACCTCACGGTAACGTATTATCACACCGCCCTCCACCTCTACCTCACGGTAACGTATTATCACACCGCCCTCCACCTCTACCTCACGGTAACGTATTATCACACCGCCCTCCACCTCTACCTCACGGTAACGTATTATCACACCGCCCTCCACCTCTACCTCACGGTAACGTATTATCACACCGCCCTCCACCTCTACTTCACGGTAACGTATTATCACACCGCCCTCCACCTCTACCTCACGGTAACGTATTATCACACCGCCCTCCACCTCTACCTCACGGTAACGTATTATCACACAGCCCTCCACCTCTACCTCACGGTAACGTATTATCACACAGCGTTCCACCTCTACCTCACGGTAACGTATTATCACACCGCCCTCCACCTCTACCTCACGGTAACGTATTATCACACCGCCCTCCACCTCTACCTCACGGTAACGTATTATCACACCGCCCTCCACCTCTACCTCACGGTAACGTATTATCACACCGCCCTCCACCTCTACCTCACGGTAACGTATTATCACACCGCCCTCCACCTCTACTTCACGGTAACGTATTATCACACCGCCCTCCACCTCTACCTCACGGTAACGTATTATCACACCGCCCTCCACCTCTACCTCACGGTAACGTATTATCACACCGCCCTCCACCTCTACCTCACGGTAACGTATTATCACACCGCCCTCCACCTCTACTTCACGGTAACGTATTATCACACCGCCCTCCACCTCTACCTCACGGTAACGTATTATCACACCGCCCTCCACCTCTACCTCACGGTAACGTATTATCACACCGCCCTCCACCTCTACTTCACGGTAACATATTATCACACAGCCCTCCACCTCTACCTCACGGTAACGTATTATCACACCGCCCTCCACCTCTACTTCACGGTAACGTATTATCACACCGCCCTCCACCTCTACCTCACGGTAACGTATTATCACACCGCCCTCCACCTCTACCTCACGGTAACGTATTATCACACCGCCCTCCACCTCTACCTCACGGTAACGTATTATCAGACTGCCCTCCACCTCTACCTCACGGTAACGTATTATCACACCGCCCTCCACCTCTACCTCACGGTAACGTATTATCACACCGCCCTCCACCTCTACTTCACGGTAACGTATTATCACACCGCCCTCCACCTCTACTTCACGGTAACGTATTATCACACCGCCCTCACAGCGAACAAATGCCTTGAAATGAGAAGGCCAAGTACGTCACCTCAGCTGAGCTCAAAATCACAAAGAAAAATAAAATAAATCACAGTAAACAGCATAATATCTTAGTTCTTCACAGAGCTTCACCGCTACGGGTCAAATATTATCCATCTGCACACGGACTGGGGCAGCAGGTTCTTTCTCACTATGACTGAGCCCAATTAAAACAACTAGTAATGAACAAGAAGAAAAACAATAAACAATTTGAGTGTAAATCACACTTTTACAACCATTTGCGTAAAATCTGTTAACCCTTTTCCTTGACCCATGTTCCTATATGAAGTGTGATATGGTCTACCACTTTATCAACACAACCACGGGACATTATGAAACGATTAGTCTGTAAGAGTGATTATGTGGCGGTGGCTTTATGTGTGCTCATTGTTGCTTTTTGAAGTTCCACTGCTCTCATTTCATATCTGCACAGAATTAAAAACAAACACTTTCTTATGAATTCTCCCTATTTTAAAAAAGAGTTGTCAGTTAAACTGTTTCTTTGTGGGCTATACTCATCCTTGTCTCAGGATGGTAAGTTGGTGGTTGAAGGTATCCCTCTAGTGGTGTGGGGGCTGTGCTTTGGCAAAGTGGGTGAGGTTATATCCTGCCTGTTTGGCCCTGTCCGGGGGTATCATCGGATGGGGCCACAGTGTCTCCTGACCCCTTGGGTCTCAGCCTCCAGTATTTATGCTGCAGTAGTTTTTGTGTCGGGGGGCTAGGGTCAGTGTGTTATATCTGGAGTATTTCTCCTGTCTTATCCGGTGTCCTGTGTAAATGTAAGTATGCTCTCTCTAATTCTCTCTTTCTCTCTTTCTTTCTTTCTTTCTCTCTCTCAGAGGACCTGAGCCCTAGGACCATGCCTCAGGACTACCTGGCATGATGACTCCTTGCTGTCCCCAGTCCACCTGGCCGTGCTGCTGCTCCAGTTTCAACTGTTCTGCCTGTGGCTATGGAACACTGACCTGTTCACCGGACGTGCTACCTGTCCCAGACCTGCTGTTTTCAACCCTCTAGAGACAGCAGGAGCGGTAGAGATACTCTCAATGATCGGCTATGAAAAGCCAACTGACATTTACTCCTGAGGTGCTGACTTGTTGCACCCTCGACAACTACTGTGATTATTATTATATTTGACCATGCTGGTCATTTATGAACATTTGAACATCTTGGCCATGTTCTGTTATAATCTCCTCCGGCACAGCCAGTAGAGGACTGGCCACCCCTCATAGCCTGGTTCCTCTCTAGGTTTCTTCCTAGGTTTTGGCCTTTCTAGGGAGTTTTTCCTAGCCACTGTGCTTCTACACCTGCATTGCTTGCTGTTTGGGGTTTTAGGCTGGGTTTCTGTACAGCACTTTGAGATATCAACTGATGTAAGAAGGGCTATATAAATACATTTGATTTGATTTGATTCTTCTTCAGGATACCAGGTGTGGCGACAAGGTGTCCGTAGGACAGGATGATCACAGCCCCTGTGATTGAGCCCTGCAGTGGTCAGATTAGCATCCTGTGACTGCAGCGCCATGAATCCTGACAGATATTACACGTTGCCTGTTGCCGATCGGAGAGAAACCGCTCCTCATGCTCTGCCCGAGGAGAACTGCTCCCTGATGTAGCACATTAATATATGATAAACAACCGCAGCATTGCCAGATTACAATAAATAATTCACCGGCCGTCAGAGAATATGATATGTCCCAGTGCAGATTATTTACTGCTTTGAAATTAGTATTTTAATCTCACGAAGGAAACGTCCAAGGTGAACTTTAAAGTAATTAATACGCGTGAAAAAAATATTCTCAGTAAAACAAATAATTACTTGTCATAATACCTAGCTAAAGCATGTCTGTTAAAGGGAAGATTTACCCAATAGTAATGTGTTTTTCAGTTCTGGGTGATGTCTTATGGATCCAGAGGACAGTTTAGAATCTTGCCCAGAGTCTGAGCCAGCAGTCAAAGCTGATTACAGACACTTAGTCACACTTGGAATGTTCCCACATTAAGAATGTCCAACATTTCAATATTGACCCCTGATGTATTTGGAGGCAATTTCAGATTAAACAGTTGCATACATCTCTGCTGAGGGATGTAAAACGATATTTTAACATGCCTGGAAAAAGAGAGCAAGTGAGTTGCTGTATGTGTTTTCTCTGTATCAAACATAAGAAATACAACAGCACCTACACGAAATGCAGGGAATCTCTCCTTCAACAAGAGTTCAAAGGGAAGCTCTAATCCTTGTTGGCTAGATGGTATACTGTATTACTCTGTAAAGCAAAGCATCTTTATTGCTCCTCTGCTCTTCTTACATGTACAACACATCTATCACACACTGCCTTAAGCAACATTGGTTTTAACTTCGAGATACAAGTCGTTGTGTTCCCTTTTCAGATGGGGGAGATTAGTGTTTGGCTGCCTGAGGATTTACAGACACTTCAGCATCAGCAGCCACCTCTATAGTCATTCACCTGTAGATGACGTCTTCACCACAACACTTACAGCACAGTACTGCAAGAGCTTTTCAAAGAATTATGAGAGACTTATGATCTGACGCTCCTTTACAACATCCATAGAATCATCAGCTGGTTAATACTTTCTACTGTTAATTCATCAACCACTGCCTGATCATTTCTGAATAGCATTCCTGCGTCCCAAATGGTTATCTACTTTTGACCAGGTAGTGCACTATATAGGGCATAGGGTGCCATTTGGAACACAGCCCAATGCCATTTGTTATTAAGCCACATTTGAATTGCTGGAAATGTTGAATTTCCCTAATACTCTGTCAATCTAAGACACTGTATATAAACCATATAGTACCATACGTGATATTTCAATCTCCTCCTTATTTTGGAGAGGTGAAATGAGGAAATCTCATCAACAGAAAATGATTTATTACATTTTTATTAATCATAGACCCAATGACGAATGAGCCTCACCTTCATCTGAGTACCATTTTATGAATTGAAGGGCTTTCAACTGGTATTTCATAACAATTTAAAACAAACAGCCTTGAAAGAGCTAGTCTAGTGCATTTCCAGTCTATTACATTCTATAACCAACGGCTTCTCTTTCTAAACCATTCTGCTGTGCCAAATTCATTGACTTAATTAAAGAATGTGGAATGCTATGAAAACATTTGAATCTCTATTCTAGGTTCCAGCCGAGAATTCCTGTTTTAATATGATTCTCTTTCACCTGGCATTAGAGTCATAGACAGGGTTTCATATCAACAGGACAGGAAAGGGGGTGGTAGTGTGAGCAGACATAGATACACCTTAGAACATCAGAGACATACTCATGCCTCTGAACCTTGATTCAACTTGACAATAAATAAGCAGCTTTAGAATGTCTTGACCAGTCGCCTGCTATCCATCTTCCCCATTGCTGGGAAGAGAAATCTGCAAATGCTTCCTTCTAATCATCTTGTGTCATGTAAGCTCATGTCTCATGGCTGTAGGTGACAAAGGAGCCTGAACCATCAGCAACAACTGTCTTTGATCATTATTCATACAGGAAAACACATTTCATTGTTCAGTAGTAATTCGTTTTCTGAATTAAAGTATGTTAATGTGGCTTGCTTTTCCCTCCTTATTATTTATACCCAATTAAGGTTCTCACAATGTCAGCATAAAAATCCTGACAGGTCATATAAGTTTCCCTCTTTGAGTCAGACATGCAGTTGAAGAATTATGATTCATACTGACAAGTTGTAAATATAATTTTTGTTCTGCACTGGGTATATGTGATGGAAATCTTGTTTGAATTCAAAATCAATACTCTAAGTCTAGGTGTTTAGTCAGCAAACAGTGAACATTTCAGCAACTTCAGGCAATGTTCCACTGGGACAGTTTTATTTCTTCAGCTAATGTTAACACAGTATAAGAATATATAAAGCATTTACAATAGTCAGACTTTATGTTTCCTAGAAATAGACAATTCTAATAGCAGTAATAATATTCACATTTACTTTAAAATTGACACACAATTGATCTACATTAACCTTCTTGGAGCAACGTTTTACAAAAATCACAGAACGGTATACTTAAGACAATTTAATATTGTATATCAGGATCTTCCATTTGTAATGGAACATTTGCTCATCCTTACAAAGAGAGGTATGTATAATAACATAATAACATCTCCATGACCCTTCACCTTTAACCTAAAAGTGATGTCACAAGGACATGTTACCGAAGCATTGTTGTTCTCATTGTAGCTCGAATTTGAGCAGGAAACTCTCACCTTTTGGCAATTCACCAGTGTAGAATACAATGAATCTCATAATATGTAAAAAAATATATATACATTCATAAAACTAACATAACATTAGGCACAATACGCAAATATAGAATAAAGAAAATGCCTCAATACCGTTCATATTCATGTCAATACTCAACATGTCCAAAGGAGGATGATCCGTTGGAAAACAGCAAAAGTTTGACAGAATAAAAAATATATAGATGTTCCCTTTTCCATAAACAATATTTCCCATCTAAATGTATCATCATCTCCTATCTTGGATCTCTTTCTCTCCCTGCTCTTTCTCTCCCTGGCCTTATGCTTCGAACACACCGACTGCGTTTGCATTTTGGTACACAAGCGCATTACATTAATTTCCAACGAAGCGCTACGTTTTGACTTGCAGCATTGCGTTGCAGAGGCAGTTACAGTGTGTTCGGTGTGGTCCATACGTTCGATTTATCCAACTTATGCGTCAAACTGTATGCATAGATGGCTTGACCGAAATGGTAACAGAAGGTGAATGTTGAACTTTTGTTGCGTACATATCCAGGTGATGCTGTGTACTATTTTGCGCGATGATGCTGTGATGGTGTGTTTCGAAGCGTTAGAGGCGATTAGAGCAGATTGCCTTTTGATCACACACTTCCTGCCCCTGCTTTTCTATCAGCAGTATTTTTATCATCGGGTCACTTGGTTTCAGGGAAAAGGATGGAACTAGGCTACAATATGTTCATAAATACGTTTCAGGATTTCAGTACATCTTGTCAATCACAGTTGTGCGAAGGAATAATTTCAAATAAGAAACCTCAACAGAAAGCTTAGTGATCAATAGGGTCAACTTTTACTTCTTTTGAGAGGCGTGTAAACACTCTTCTCTGCTTAGTGATGTGGATTCCTGTCTGGTTCTTTTGCAGCTATACACTTACACGTACTTCTCCAGTGTAATCATCTGAGTTGTGTGAGGGAATAATACTGCAAATAGATCAATACTGAATGCATGCCAGACCAAAATTTTACCACTTTCCCTCACAGCCCCTGCCAGGATAAGAAGCAGACGCCACCATCCATACAATCTTCAAGTACAAATAGGACTAAGCCGTTAAGCTGATTATTGGTGTGGGAACACAGTGTGTAAGCCAATGACTTTGAGGAGGAGGAATGGGCCCCGCTGATTTCTCAATTATATTTCCTCCTTAGGCCTTGGAGAAACAAAAAAGCTGAACAGCATCGCTGACAGTCAGCGAAACCTCTTGGCCCCCAAGTATTGTGGTCCAACAAAGAGGGGTAATAAAACTTGCACCATTGTGAGAGAGAATCACGCTGCTCAGTGACCAAGGAAAGGTTACATTGGTGAACAATGTGACACTCTGGATCTCTGTTTAAGATCAATCTTAAAAATCTATATGTGTGGAAAGGGAAAAAAATATTACATCTATGTTTGATACCGCCATGCTAAGATGGACAGATGTAGAGGAAGTGAACGTTTTAAGTTATGAGGTTGTAGCTACACATTTTGACACTTTTCCCGGAGTAGGGACTGTACATATTTATAAAATGTAACATTACCAAGGGGATCCGGTTAGCATTGGAAATATATGAATATCAAACAATAATAATAAATACATTTTTTTACAGGTATATCCATTATAAAAAATTATATATAGATATTTTTTTAAACAATGGCGACATACACACATTAATAATAAATACATATTGAAATTAGCATGCCTGGAAGAAAGTAGGTTAGCCTAGAATATAAATATATTCTCCTGTAAACATTGATGTTGTTTAATACTTAATAGAACTGTCAGTATCTTCCAGGGACACCTGTCCCATTTGTTCTAGGTTGGATCTGAATAGTGTGTGAGAGAGAGCAGTGTGTGTGGGGGGACGGGGGACGGGGGGGGGGGACGGGACGAACCAATGGGGAGGGGGGTTAATAGTTCATGGACATAATAAGGTTCCATGTAAAGACGTTCCAACGTTATCTCATCAGGTGTTAAAGGGATACATCAGGATTTTAGGTAAAGATGTTCCAACATTATCTCATCAGGTGTTAAAGGGATACATCAGGATTTTAGGTAAAGATGTTCCATCGTTATCTCATCAGGTGTTAAAGGGATACATCAGGATTTTAGGTAAAGATGTTCCATCGTTATCTCATCAGGTGTTAAAGGGATACATCAGGATTTTAGGTAAAGATGTTCCATCGTTATCTCATCAGGTGTTAAAGGGATACATCAGGATTTTAGGTAAAGATGTTCCAACGTTATCTCATCAGGTGTTAAAGGGATACATCAGGATTTTAGGTAAAGATGTTCCATCGTTATCTCATCAGGTGTTAAAGGGATACATCAGGATTTTAGGTAAAGATGTTCCAACGTTATCTCATCAGGTGTTAAAGGGATACATCAGGATTTTAGGTAAAGATGTTCCATCGTTATCTCATCAGGTGTTAAAGGGATACATCAGGATTTTAGGTAAAGATGCTCCAACGTTATCTCATCAGGTGTTAAAGGGATACATCAGGATTTTAGGTAAAGATGTTCCATCGTTATCTCATCAGGTGTTAAAGGGATACATCAGGATTTTAGGTAAAGATGTTCCATCGTTATCTCATCAGGTGTTAAAGGGATACATCAGGATTTTAGGTAAAGATGTTCCATCGTTATCTCATCAGGTGTTAAAGGGATACATCAGGATTTTAGGTAAAGATGTTCCATCGTTATCTCATCAGGTGTTAAAGGGATACATCAGGATTTTAGGTAAAGATGTTCCATCGTTATCTCATCAGGTGTTAAAGGGATACATCAGGATTTTAGGTAAAGATGTTCCATCGTTATCTCATCAGGTGTTAAAGGGATACATCAGGATTTTAGGTAAAGATGTTCCATCGTTATCTCATCAGGTGTTAAAGGGATACATCAGGATTTTAGGTAAAGATGTTCCAACGTTATCTCATCAGGTGTTAAAGGGATACATCAGGATTTTAGGTAAAGATGCTCCAACGTTATCTCATCAGGTGTTAAAGGGATACATCAGGATTTTAGGTAAAGATGTTCCATCGTTATCTCATCAGGTGTTAAAGGGATACATCAGGATTTTAGGTAAAGATGTTCCATCGTTATCTCATCAGGTGTTAAAGGGATACATCAGGATTTTAGGTAAAGATGTTCCATCGTTATCTCATCAGGTGTTAAAGGGATACATCAGAATTTCAGGTAAAGATGCTCCAACGTTATCTCATCAGGTGTTAAAGGGATACATCAGGATTTTAGGTAAAGATGTTCCATCGTTATCTCATCAGGTGTTAAAGGGATACATCAGGATTTTAGGTAAAGATGCTCCATCGTTATCTCATCAGGTGTTAAAGGGATACATCAGGATTTTGACAATGTGGCCCTTTATCTACTTCCCCACAGTCAGATGAACTCGTGAACTCATTGGCTTGTGAAACAAACTCCAGGTAAAGATGTTTCAACATTATGTCATTCAAAGTTGTCATCCCAAACATTGGTAGCACTTTATAATAATTCCAATAAAGAAAAGCATTTACAATTGATTAGTAAATAGTTTAATTCATAATTTACTCATCATTACTAGGGCTGTGGTGGTCATAAAACTTTGTCAGCCAAGGGCCTCCCGGGTGGCGCAGTGGTCTAGGGCACTGCATCGCAGTGCTAACTGCGCCACCAGAGTCTCTGGGTTCGCGCCCAGGCTCTGTCGCAGCCGGCCGCGACCGGGAGGTCCGTGGGGCGACGCACAATTGGGCTAGCGTCGTCCGGGTTAGGGTGGGTTTGGCCGGTAGGGATATCCTTGTCTCATCGCGCTCCAGCGACTCCTGTGGCGGGCCGGGCGCAGTGCGCGCTAACCAAGGGGGCCAGGTGCACGGTGTTTCCTCCGACACATTGGTGCGGCTGGCTTCCGGGTTGGAGGCGCGCTGTGTTAAAGAAGCAGTGCGGCTTGGTTGGGTTGTGCTTCGGAGGACGCATGGCTTTCGACCTTCGTCTCTCCCGAGCCCGTACGGGAGTTGTAGCGATGAGACAAGATAGTAATTACTAGCGATTGGATACCACGAAAATTGGGGAGAAAAGGGGATAAAAAAAAAAAAATAATAATAAAATAAAATAAAATTAAAAAAAAATTTGTCAGCCAGTGAATAACTGTCGGTCTCACGGTAATTATTTATTTAAAATAAACACATTTAACATCTCCTGGCTTCCACACATAGCCTACAAACTACTGATGCAGACCTACAAACCACTGATGCAGACCCTACATTTTAAAAAGTCTAATAAATCCACAGCCTACACCATCACAATAAATCCATTATGTATTTTAGACAGGTCTAAAGAAACATGATATGAAGATAATGTCATCTATTTCAGAAGAACACTCAGGAGTTGTCCTGATGTTAGGTCCTGATCTGGCTATGCCATATGGCTGTGGGCTACACTAGTTCATTTAGCAGACACGATTTGTTTAGAATTCAGTGGCATTATTCTATATTACTCTATAGTATGAGGAATACAATTGAACATAGCTGAATAAAATAGAAATTATGTTTTCCCCAAAATATTTCTGAGGGAGTGCGCACTTGTGGCTATTCTGTGTTGAGCGGTTAACAAAGAAACAGGTCTTCCTATATGCTTAATTTAGAGTTATTTATGCAACTTTAGTCGTGATCAAAACATATAGCCTAACATTTGTATTTTTAAAACAACGTTGGTGTGTAGGTTTAGATTTTTATAATACATTCTAAGGATGCATGAGCTCTGCTTTGTAGTCTGTGCAGGCTGTACACACTTCATCAGTCTCTCATTCACAATTTGAAAAGCACTTGATAATGCCTTTGTGCGGACATAATGCCCCATATAAAAAATGTATGCTTTTTGCGGCCAGTGGCCGTTGTGCTCTTGGGCTGAATATAATCATTATAAAATTCCCTTCTCCTGGCTGCGTGCTCCAAAGCACCCCTCACTCACATGGCTCTCTCAGATAGCTCAATTCTTATTAGCCAATGCCCGTCACGTGATCGGGTCTTTCTCACAGGCTACAGACAGACACATCAGGGATACAACTGAGGACATCCTTATCCACTTCCAAGGTGCATATTGAAGATATTGGAAGAACTGTCCACATTTACTTAGTTTCACTAAACAAGATAAGAAGGCCTAACGAACAGCAAAAGCACTAGCCTAACAACTTTTGTGCAATGGGGGATAGTAGATTGACATAGGCTACCAAAGTTGACCTATTCTATTGTGTGCTATGAATAAATATTCCAAACATTTGTGGGATGCGATAGAGCCCAAATTAATACAACAACAAGCATAAACAAAAAACGTTTTTAAGCAATGAGACTAATGCAACAGATCAGAGCATTTAGCTTAAAATGTTGATAAACCATTAGGCTATTTCTTCACATTAAAAGTGCAACAATGCGCACATGGCAGTAGGCTAAAAGCAATCAATTAGCGGGAAAACATAATTCTCAAAAGTGACTGCAAATGCAATTACTCATGTTATTCTTTTACAATAAAGGTGCTTTTTTTATGGTGAAAATGATCTTCCCCAATTTTGAAACTCACACCCTGCATATGTATACCAGTTAGGCTCTACACCCATTGTAAAGCGAACTAATATGCTAACTTATAAGAAACTATTTGGCAACTTTAGTTGTGATACAGAAACATATAGGCCTACGGGCTAGGCTACATGAGGTGTAAAACAATGATTTGAAAAAGTCACAAAAAAAGGCATGTACTGTGTCTTGCCTTACGGCACACATGCTGGAAATTATTCACAGATGTGGCAAGATGACGCAGATGCAGGACTGTTTTTCTAGCACAGATTGGAAAATGTTCCGGGATTCATCATGCATTGTGGAGTATAACACACAAGTCATCAATACAGTGCCTTGCAAAAGTATTCACCCCCATTGGCGTTTTTCCTATTTTGTTGCATTACAACCTGTGATTTAAATTGATTTTTATTTGGATTTCATTTAATGGACATACACAAAATAGTTCACATTTGTGAAGTAAAATTAAAAAAATAACTTGTTTCAAAAAATACAAAAAATAAAAAACGGAAAAGTGGTGCGTGCATATGTATTCATCCCCTTTGCTATGAAGCTCCTTAATAAGATATGGTGCAACCAACTACCTTCACAAGTCAAATATTTAGTTCAATAAAGTCCACCTGTGTGCAATCTATACACCTGTTCTGAAAGGCCCCAGTGTCTGCAACACCACTAAGCAAGGGGCACCACCAAGCAAGCGACACTATGAAGACCAAGGAGCTCTCCAAACAGGTCAGGGACAAAGTTGAGGAGAAGTACAGATCAGGGTTGGGTTATAAAAAAAATAAGCGAAACTTTGAACACCCCATGGAGTGCCATTAAATGCATTATTAAAAAATGTAAAGAATATGGCACAACAACAAACCTGCCAAGAGAGGGCCGCCCACCAAAACTCAAGGACCAAGCAAGGAGGGCATTAATCAGAGAGGCAACGGAGAGACCAAAGATAACCCTGAAGGAGCTTCAAAACTCCACAGCGGAGATTGGAGTATCTGTCCATTGGACCACTTTAAGCTGTACACTCCACAGAGCTGGGCTTTACGGAAGAGTGGCCAGAAAAAAACAGCAAAAATGTTTGGTGTTTGCCAAAAGGTATGTGAGAGACTCCCCAAACATATGGAAGAAGGTACTCTGGTCAGATGAGACTAAAATTGAGCTTTTGGCCATCAAGGAAAACGCTATGTCTGGTGCAAACCCAACACTTCTCATTACCCCGAGAAAACCATCCCCACAGTGAAGCATGGTGGTGGCAGCATCATGCTGTGAGGATGTTTTTCATCAGCAGGGACTGGGAAACCGGTCAGAATTGAAGGAATGATGGATGGCACTAAATACAAGGAAATTCTTGAGGAAACCTGTTTCAGTCTTCCAGAGATTTGAGACTGGGACGGAGATTCACATTCCAGCAGAACAATGACCCTAAGCATACTGATAAACCAACACTCGAGTGGTTTAATTAAGGGGAAACATTTAAATGTCTTGGAATGGCCTAATCAAAGCCCTCAATCTAATTGAGAATCTGTGGTATGACTTAAAGATTGCTGTACACCAGCGGATCACATCCAACTTGAAGGAGCTGGAGCAATTTTGCCTTGAAGAATGAGCAAAAATCCCAGTGGCTATATTTGCCAAGTTTACAGTTTGCTGCAAAAGGTGTCTCTACAAAGTATTGACTTTGGGGGGTGAATAGTTACTCATGCTCAAGTTTCCTGTTTTTTTGTCTTATTTCTTGTAGTGTTTCACAAAAAAAAATATTTAGCATCTTCAAAGTGGTAGGCATGTTGTATAAATTAAATAATACAAACCCCCCCAACATAATTTTGAATTTCTGGTTGTAAGGCAACAAAACAGGAAAAATGCCAAGGGGGGTGAACACTTTCACAAGCCAACCCAGACACTTATAAAACCATCAAACAGGCAAAGTGTCAATACAAGACTAAGATTGAATTGTACTACACCGGCTCCGACACTCGTCGGATGTGGCAGGGCTTGCAAACTATTACGGACTACAAAGGGAAGCCTAGCCGCGAGCTGCCCAGTGACACGAGCCTACCAGACAAGCTAAATTATTTCTATGCGTGCTTCAAGGCAAGTAACACTGAAGCATGCATGAGAGCAACAGCTGTTCCGGACGACTGTGTGATCACGCTCTCAGTAGCCGATGTGATTAAGACCTTTAAACAGGTCAACATTCACAAGGCTGTAGGGCTAGATGGACGACCAGGATGTGTACTCCGAGCATGTGCTGACCAACTGGAAAGTGTCTTCACTGACCTGTCCCTGACCAAGTCTGTAATACCTAAATGTTTCAAGCAGACCACCATAGTCCCTGTGCCCAAGAACACCAAAGGTAACCTGCCTAAAGGACTACCGACCCAAAGACTTCTGTAGCCATGAAGTGCTTTGAAAGGCTTGTCATGGCTCACATCAACAGCATCATCCCAGAAACCACAGAAACTTCAATTTGCATACCTCCCCAACAGATCCACAGATGACTCAATCTCTATTGCACTACACACTGCCCTTTCCAACCTGGACAAAGGCAACACCTATGTGAGAATGCTGTTCATTGACTACATAAATCATGGCAAGATGGCGCCGACAGAGAGAGTCACCTCACTTCTAGTCCTTAGGAAATTATGCAGTATTTTTGTTTTTTATGTATTATTTCTTACGTTGTTAGCCCAGAAAAATGTAAGTGTTATTACATACAGCTGGGAAGAACTATTGAATATCAGAGTGATGTCAACTTACCAGCACTATGACCAGGAATATGACTTTCCCAAAGGGGATCCTCTGTTCGAACCACCCAAGGCATTCGAACTGATTCCAGAGGCTGACCCAAAACAATGTCGTCGCAGGAGACGTAGATGGAGTGGCCTTCTGGTCAGACTTCGGAGGCACGCACACCACCCACACACTAATGTCCAGTCTCTAGATAACAAGGTTGACAAAATTAAGGCTAGGGTTGATTTCCAGAGAGACATTCGGGATTGTAACGTACTTTGTTCCAAGGAAACATGGCTCTTCAGGGACATGCTGTCAGAGTCGATACAGCCACAGGGATTATTTGTGCATCGCACTGACAGGAATGCACATCTCTCTGGGAAGAAGAGGGGCGGGGGTGTATGTTTCATGATTAACGATGGTGAAATTGTAACAACATACAGGAACTGGATCACTGCTTCTCTAATTTCCACGATGCATACAAGGCCTTCCCCCGCCCTCTGTTCAGCAAATCTGACCTCAACCCTATTTTGCTTCTCCCCCTCGCATAGGCAGAAACTCAAACAGGATGTACCCATGACAAGGACCATTCAACGCTGGTCTGACCAATCAGAATCCACGCTTCAAGATTGTTTTGATCATGTGGACTGGGACATGTTCCGGTTAGCCTCAGAGAATAATATAGATTTATACGCTGATACTGTGAGTGAGTTTATAAGGTAGTGCATAGGAGATGTTGTACCAACTGTGACTATAAAACCTACCCTAAACTAAAGCCGTGGATAGACGGCGGTATTCGCTTGAAACTGAAAGCGCGAACCACCTCATTTAAACATGGAAAGATGACCGGGAATATGGCCGAATACAAACAATGTAGTTATTCCCTCCGCAAGGCAATCAAACAAGCAAAATGTCAGTATAGAGACAAAGGGGAGTCGCAACTCAGGCACGAGACGTATGTGGCAGGGTCTACTGACAATCACGGACTACAAAAAGAAAATCAGCCACGTCACGGACATCGATATCTTGCTTCCCGACAAACAAAGTACCTTCTTTGCCGGTTTTGAGGATAACACAGTGCCACCGATGCGGCCTGCAACCACGGACTGTGGGCTCTCCTTCTCCATGGCTGATGTGAATAAGACATTTAAACTTATTGACCCTCGCAATGCTGCCGGCCCAGATGGCATCCCTAACCACTTCCTCAGAGCATGCGCAGACCAGTTGGCTGGTGTGTTTACGGACATATTCAATCTCTCTTTGTCCCAGTCTGCTGTCCCCATGGACTTTAGCAGAGGGACCATCCCCCTATCCACATCGACAGGACAGCAGTGGAGAAGGTGGAAAGTTTTAAGTTCCTCGGCGTACACATCACAGAAAAACTGAAATGGTCCACACACACAGACAATGTGGTGAAGAAGACGCAATCTCAGGAGGCTGAAGACATTTGGCGGACTGTATCACCGCCTGGTACGGCAACGGCACCGCCCACAACCACAGAGCTCTCCAGAGGGCGGTGCGGTCTGCACAACGCATCACCGGGGGCAAACTACCTGCCCTCCAGGACACCTACAGCACCCAATGTCACAGGAAAGGCAAAAAGATCATCACGGACAACAACCGAGCCACTGTCTATTCTCACCGCTACCATCTAGAAGGCGAGGTCAGTACAGGTGCATCAAAGCTGGGACCGAGAGACTGAAAAATAGCTTCTATCTTAATGCCATCAGACTGTTAAATAGCCATCACTAACTCAGAGAGGCTGCTGCCTACATACAGACTTGAAATGTTGGCCACTCTAACAAATGGATCACTTGTCACTTTAATAATGCCACTTTAATAATGTTTACATATCTTGCATTACTCATCCCATATACAGTATATATACTGTATTTTATACCATCTATCGCATCTTGCCTATGCCGGTCGGTCATTGTTCATCCATATATTTCATCCATACATATTCTTACTCCATCCCTTTACTTAGATTTGTGTATATTAGGTAGTTGTTGTGGAATTGTTAAATTACTTGTTAGATATTGATACACTGTCGGAACTAGAAGCACAATCATTTCGCTACACTCGCAATAACATCTGTTAACCGTGTGTATGTGACCAATAAAATTAGATTTGATTTGATTTAGACAAAGTATAGAAAATTCCCAAAACGTTGGCTGGAGGACTTTTCTTCGCAAATTTTGAAATACAACCAATTTTCAGTGTGCCCCTCCAGACCTCGTTGAAGACCGAATGCGGCCCAGGGGCAAAATGAGTTTGACATCCAAGGTCTAGGACCTACAGGGGATAATTAAACAGGCAACATGAGTCTAATCAAAGCACAATTAACACCCCAGTTGGGGGTGGTAGACATTTGGAAGCATAATAAAATGTAACTTGAAAGCATTTTTTCACTCGCCATTCAATACATACTTCTATAATTTGGAAAACCATTTGAGAAAAGGCCTTATGTCATCTATTGTGAGCAAATTAAATACACAGAGCCGGGTTTCAACCAATTAAGGGGAATAGATCACAGAGCAATAGACGTAGTTCTAATGACTGCTGGGTAAATGAGTAAATACACACATTTAGAATAAGATTGGGTTCACTTCCAGCTTTCTCTCTGTACCACCACAGTTCCAGGGGCTAGGCAGGCTGCCAACGAGCACTCACGAGGCTGTTGTGTCGTTAACAAACAAGCCCCACACACAGCTCCATTCTCTGCCTCCTACAATTTAAAACACAAGACTTGAGAGAGTGTGCCAGCTAGCTAGAAGGCCGTAGCCAACAATGTACTGGAGCTTAAGTGTTGATGATCATCAACTCCTCCTGAAAACAGTCAGTAACAGTTAGTGGTAGCAGTCAGTCGTAACACTCAGTCGCAGCAGTCAGTCGTAACAGTCAGTCGTAACACTCAGTCGCCGCAGTCAGTCGTAACAGTCAGTCGTAGCAGTCAGTCGTAACAGTCAGTCGTAACAGTCAGTCCTAACACTCAGTCGCAGCAATCAGTCGTAGCAGTCAGTTGTAGCAGTCAGTCGTAACAGTCAGTCGTAACACTCAGTCGCAGCAATCAGTCGTAGCAGTCAGTTGTAGCAGTCAGTCGTAACAGTCAGTCGTAACAGTCAGTCGTAACACTCAGTCGCAGCAATCAGTCGTAGCAGTCAGTTGTAGCAGTCAGTCGTAACAGTCAGTCAGTCGTAGCAGTCAGTCACAGTCGGTCATAGCAGTCGGTCGTAGCAGTCGGTCATAGCAGTCAGTCAGTCGTAGCAGTCAGTCACAGTCAGTCGTAACAGTCAGTCAGTCGTAGCAGTCAGTCACAGTCGGTCGTAGCAGTCGGTCGTAGCAGTCGGTCGTAACAGTAATTCGTAACAGTCAGTCGTAGCAGGAACACGAGACAACAATAAGTTCTGACATCTCTTATTCTGATATGTGAATTATTAACACCATTTTGAAAATACAGTACTCGGATTACATTTCACCTGTATCAGGTGTAAATGCTGTGCTATGGAGTTTTCCTTCTGTCAAAGAAAACCTTGCTATCTTATACAAAAAATAACTTTCTCCCATTATTGATACGCAATCAATGAATGCTGTTACTGGAGAGAAAAATGTCTACCTGCAACATAAATGTGCTACTATTCTGCCTCAAATATATACAAAAAATATATGTTGAGGTAAACTGACACCTCTGACAGTTAATTGTTGATATCATTAAAATCTAAAATATATTTACCTTGCACAACCAACTTGCTATTACTTATATAACAGTTAGAAAACAAAGTTGTATGCATAAATTTACCTTTCTAGGCATCTGCGATAATGCACACTGTGGCTAATCATATTCATGCAGTCCCATTAGTTATGACACTATTAGAGAGATTATATAGCACTATCTTTTCTTATCGTGTTTTATCTCCATCCTTTATATATGGATCCTACAAAGTGCTGTGTGCAAAAATAGAAGGGCGCTTTCATCAATTGCCTGCTATCTATCCAAAGCAATTATCAAAGAGGCAACACAAATTGCTTTTCAATAAAAACGTTTTAAAGTGAATTTAGACAATGTTTAAAAAGGAAACGGGAAATAATCTACTTATTGCAAATTGATGAAATTCAGCAGAAATGTCGCAGCAAAGTGCAACAGATAAAGCGTCACACACTGTCAATGTGCCTTGTGAGCTGGAGATAAATTCAGACTAGCACACCACTGGATGCTACTTACCAAGGCGTAGCTATCTTATCTGAAGTGATATGCACAATACGCCAAAATGTTCAACCAATATTTACAAATTACACAAACTGTTTATGTGCTATGTACAAACTTGTACATCATAACAATGTAAGTCACTGTTCTCTCATTGTTGTCAGAGTTCAGGTGAATTGTGGGTATATTTGGAAGTAATATTATGTGTTCTTTGTTTGGCGTTGTTTGAAACAATGTTTTCCCTCTGCTACTTTCTCTCTATCCACTAACCAGGGCACTAGCAACTATGCATATAGAAATCCACAGGATAAACTGATTTCACATGTCATGATTAAACTCGTTGACTTGTTTTAACTTACAAGGAAAGTGACATTACCATGGTAATGGGAATTAGTGGGGAAGCCTGGATGCCAACTTTAGATGAGTTGTGTCTTGTTGAATGTAATACCTTGATAAAGTTCTTGAGTTACAGATACAATGATCTAGCAGAATCTATGCGGCGTTTTAGCCCGAACAATTATGTTATTTAAAATCACTCTGCATGTGCGAGTCATTTACACAATCAATAAAGGGGAAGATTTATTTAACAGGATATTAAGAAAGACAAGATCTCTGTCTGTTGATATCATTATCATGGCAATGTCAGCAGTGTCCCCATGGACTCAGTGTTAAATACGTAGAGTAGTAAGTCTGCAAGGCTGAACCAAAACACAGCCAGCTGAGAGCTCTTACACGTACAACTCTATTCATATACCACTTAACAAAGTAGGAATAAAGCACACCTCATTACGACTGCAATCTTACCTTTTCTTTGCTCAAGCGTTGCCAAGAAAGATTTTGTTCTTAAGTTTAATTAGTTGGCTAGAAGTAGAGAATGAATTTGTGTTTAAGTGTGTCACGCTCCCTGACCTCTGGTAATGACCTCAGCCAGGCCCTTTCTAAGACACCGGAGGAGAGAGTGTGTAGTGATTGCCCTCCAGAGGATCATAGGCTCTCTCACCTTGGGGACCTGGACATCTTGTTAAGGATTCTGACTCACAGTGAAAACGAATGGCCCACACTTGAGACGGAATATCCAGGATGGGGCCTGGGCTATCTAACAAGACAATCGCAAAAGCCAATTAGGATAGAGGAAGAGCTTTGGGAATATAAAGATCCCAGCTAGGGCTTGTGGAAGTGTTTCTGGCCTGGGTATGTGTAGGCCAACCTATAGCAGGAGATTTCTGAGTGTCTGTCAGTGGGAGAGAAGAGCAAACTGTAACATGGATCAATCTTACAGGTGGACTGAATCAGATTTCCCTTGGTTCAGTGTACATGGACTGAATGCCACATTACTTGACCAAACTTTGTGTTTTGACAACTTCCCAAGATATGTTTAGGGCTGTGTAAATGGGGAAGGCTGTGATACCACTTGCTTGTTATATCTTCACCTAGGTAGAAAATGAGTTACGTAACAGTTTAACTTTAGTCTGTTCCCTCGCGCGAACCAGGGACCCTCTGCACACATCAACAACATTCACCCACGAAGCATCGTTACCCATCGCTCCACAAAAGCCACGGCCCTTGCAGAGCAAGGGGAACCACTACTTCAAGGTCTCAAAGCGAGTGACGTCACCGACTGAAACGCTATTAGCGCGCACCACCGCTAACTAGCTAGGCATTTCACATCGGTTACACTCACCCCCCTTTCCCGCAGCAACCAGTGATCCGGGTCAACAGCATCAATATAACAGTATAGCTTCCGTCCCTCTCTTCGCCCCAACCTGGGCTCGAACCAGGGACCCTCTGCACACATCAACCACAGTCACTCACGAAGCATCGTCACCCATCGCGCCACAAAAGCCACGGCCCTTGCAGAGCAAGGGGAACCACCACTTCAAGGTCTCAAAGCGAGTGACGCCACCGACTGCAACGCTATTAGCGCGCACCACCGCTAACTAGCTAGCCATTTCACATTGGTTACACTTAGTACATCATGTTCAGTTTGTAAATAAAATTACTTGAAAAGCTTGAACCTGAAAGGAATACTATTGGTTAAGCCAGCTATGACATTGGAGGCGCTAAAACAGCATATTGTTTCCCAGTATGCCAAGTACGATAATGCACAACATTCGGGAAAATGAACAAAGTTTACAGTCAATGGACAACAGCGTGTGTGGATAATGTCTTCGAAAATAGATATGAACCCCTGAAAGGATATGCTAAGAGCAATTTAAAGATGTCAACAACTAGGAGAGTTACTGAGCTGCTTGTGTCAGATGAAGGGTTTTAAATCACAGTGCATAAACATACTCTAAATGCACCCAAACAGAACTGAATCAACTTGTGTTTGCTGAATCAAATGTCTGTTCTAACCAACCAAACAACCAGAGTGAATCAAATGTCTGTTCTAACCAACCAAACAACCAGAGTGAATCAAATATCGGCTCTTTCCAACTAGACCATCAGACTGAATCACATGTCTGCTCTTTCCAACGAGACCATCAGACTGAATCAAATGTCTTCTTTTTCCAACAAGACAACCAGAAGGACATTTGATTCACTCTGGTTGTCTAGTTGGAAAGAACAGACATTTGATTCAGTTCTTTCCAACTAGACAACCAGAGTGAATCAAATTTCTGCGCTAACCAACCAGACAACAGATCGCTCCGAGGTTTCCTTCCTGCCGATGACACACCAGATTACCATAACTCGCTGACTGGATTATCGAAAAAATCTCTTGTTGAACATGAAAGCAACTCAATCTTGTTATCACTTACGGACCAACATCTACTCAACAAAAGAGATTCCTCAAAGCCTTTAACACGGTTCAATTCTAATGGATTTAGCTGTATTAGACTAAGAACAACTACAAAAGGAGGATAACTGCACCCACGCCCACAATTAAAACAAGATTAGGCAAACACGACACAGCAGCAAATCCCCTGCTTCATGTTTACAACAGGTGATGTCGCAGAATGTGCGTCTCTTCCCTGACTAATGGAAGGGATTTCCCTGAAAGATACTGACGAAACATGCTGCCTTTTCTTTTGCAATGATAGACTGCTGGATACACATTCGCACACACACACACACACACACACACACACACACACACACACACACACACACACACACACACACACACACACACACACACACACACACACACACACACACACACACACACACACACACACACACACACACACACACACACACACACACACACACACACAAATAAACACAAGCTCTCTTCCAACAGCATAAGCAGATTTGCAAAAGCAGATTTGATCAAATGTATTGATCCAATCTTCTCCCTGGTTAGTGGTTAGTGGGGTGGGCCATGTTGCCAATTTATTTCACTCCAAATTGCAGTATGAAGGATTACCACCGCTAGATGTGCTTATCTGTCTCTGAGTCATGAGGGTCACGTCTGACTCTGTTGCTCTCTGAAGATACTTATAAACTATTGTTGAAAAACTTTACTTTAAATTAAATAATTCCATTCCAATTGCCTATGGTTGACACCACCTCCAAAACATACTTTTAAACAGATACTTGATTTTCTCTGACAACTTGTAAGTGGTGGAACAAACTTCTATTATTCTGCAGCATGATCATTTACACATTTGTTACTCATTTCATGTCGCAGCAGAGGCATTTGAAAATGTTTATTTTACCTTTATATAACCAGGCATGTCAGTTATGAACAAATTCTTATTTTCAATGACATCCTAGGAACAGTGGGTTAACTGCCTTTTTCAGGGGTAGAACGACAGATATGTACCATGTCAGCTCGGGGATTCGATCTTGCAACCTTTCGGTTACTAGTCCAATGCTCTAACCGCTAGGCTACGCTGCCACCCCAACATAATGCTGTCATCAAGGCAAAGGGTGGCTACTTTGAAGAATCTTAAATATAAAATAGATGTTTATTTGTTTAACACTTTTTTGGTTACTACATGATTCCATATGTGCTATTTCATAGTTTTGATGTCTTCACTATTATTCTACAATGTAGAAAATAGTAAAAATAAAGAAAAACCCTTGAATGAGTAGGTGTGTCCAAACTTTTGACTGGTACTCTCTATATATACTGTACATATCTTTTTTAAATTTATTTTTTATTCATTATTTTCAACTAACCCTCCATTTACATTCTTAGTTATAGCCTAATGTTAGCTAGCTAACATTGAACCAGGTTGGTTAGCTTTAGCTACCTGCAGATTCATACTACAGCTATGACAATGTTTGTATTGGTTGGTGGTACTATGAGTTGGGATCATGCCAGTTCATTGTTTAGCTAACTAGGTAGCTAGCAACATGTCTAAACCAAACACTCGCCAGATGATTACATGACCCATCATGTTAGCTAGATGTGGCTGGGGGTTGCTTTAAGGTCTGGTCACAGGGTGAGGAGGTAGCTTCATAGGAGTACTCTAGCTAACAATGCTCTGAATTGTACTGACTATGTTGAACATACAATCAGGCTCCTCAGCGGAGACATCAACAGGCTGTGTGTTATAGTCAGTTATTAATGTCAGCTGTTGTAATCTGTCTGTGGATCCATCAGTGCTGCCTCATGAAACTGACGCAGACTGGGCCAGCCAGAGGAAATCTGGCTCCAGACCTATACCTCTCCCTTTTAAATCAATGCTAATCCCACTCCCTCCCTTGTTTGTGATGCCAGCCAACACAGGGACGGAAGGAGAATGTCCCCTGATAATCACGGTGTATGGCCCAACTAAGGCAGCATGTAATCATTAGATTAAAAGAAGAATGAATTTCAAGGTATACAGCAGTATATCTGTTGATGCATTTATCATGTTATAGAGTAAAGCAGAGATAGACTAACTAACCACAGCAGCAAACTGGAGCAAAACATGTCAAAGACAATTAAACAACAACAAAAAAATACATGAAAAAAAACACAAGAAATGTACAGAACGATAATGAGGCGATATACAGGGGGGTACCGGTACCAAGTCAATGTGTGGGGGTACAGGTTAGTCACCATCATTACCCTACACCACTATCACCACCATCAATACCCTACAACACTATTACCACCATCATTACCCTACACCACTATTACCACCATCATTACCCTACAACACTATTACCACCATCATTACCCTACAACACATTTTCCACCATCATTACCCTACAACACTATTACCACCATCATTACCCTACAGCACTATTACCACCATCATTACCCTACAGCACTATTACCACCATCAATACCCTACAACACTATTACCACCATCATTACCCTACAGCACTATTACCACCATCATTACCCTACAACACTATTACCACCATCATTACCCTACAGCACTATTACCACCATCATTACCCTACAACACTATTACCACCATCATTACCCTACAGCACTATTACCACCATCATTACCCTACACCACTATTACCACCATCATTACCCTACAACACTATTACCACCATCATTACCCTACACCACTATTACCACCATCATTACCCTACAACACATTTTCCACCATCATTACCCTACAACACTATTACCACCATCATTACCCTACACCACTATTACCACCATCATTACCCTACAACACTATTACCACCATCATTACCCTACAACACATTTTCCACCATCATTACCCTACAACACTATTACCACCATCATTACCCTACAGCACTATTACCACCATCATTACCCTACAGCACTATTACCACCATCATTACCCTACAGCACTATTACCACCATCATTACCCTACAGCACTATTACCACCATCATTACCCTACAGCACTATTACCACCATCATTACCCTACAGCACTATTACCACCATCATTACCCTACAGCACTATTACCACCATCATTACCCTACAGCACTATTACCACCATCATTACCCTACAGCACTATTACCACCATCATTAGCCTACAACACTATTACCACCATCATTACCCTACAGCACTATTACCACCATCATTACCCTACAGCACTATTACCACCATCATTACCCTACAGCACTATTACCACCATCATTACCCTACAGCACTATTACCACCATCATTACCCTACAGCACTATTACCACCATCATTACCCTACAACACTATTACCACCATCATTACCCTACAACACTATTACCACCATCATTACCCTACAACACTATTACCACCATCATTACCCTACAGCACTATTACCACCATCATTACCCTACAGCACTATTACCACCATCATTACCCTACAGCACTATTACCACCATCATTACCCTACAGCACTATTACCACCATCATTACCCTACAGCACTATTACCACCATCATTACCCTACAGCACTATTACCACCATCATTACCCTACACCACTATTACCACCATCATTACCCTACAGCACTATTACCACCATCATTACCCTACAACATTATTACCACCATCAGATTACCATTAGAATGCAGTTATTGCTGGTACTGATGAATAATGTGGTCTAATGGGCAAGCAGACTGCTGCTCGGTGCTCAACCCAAACCCCATGAGACCCAGTGACAACTAATTGGTTTTTCCATATCTTCTCAAAATCTTTGTTTTGCTATTTACCTTAAAACCTTTTCAAACGATACAAGAATTAGAATAAGCGAGGAAGAAATAACGTAAATGAAGTAAAAACATCATGCCATCTCTCAAAATCTTCCTATATAATACTATAATTAAGCAGGCGCCTGATGACGAAACTCCAGAGAAGGGATTTCATATTGTATTGTGTGTTATGGTGCACCGCTCTAAATGCCATTATTTTCAAAGCAATCAGGAAGCGTGTTCTCTTTCTGCCTCAGCACCTCTGCTTTGGGTGATGAATCATCCCTTGAAGAGGACCAATGCATCTGGTTCAGGCAGGCAGCTCGTCTGTGAATCCCAGTTCAGACTTCACATGGTATACATCAAGGTGATGAATCCCAGTTCAGACTTCACATGGTAAATAACAAGGTGATGAATCCCAGTTCAGACGTCACATGGTAAATAACAAGGTGATGAATCCCAGTTCAGACTTCACATGGTAAATAACAAGGTGATGAATCCCAGTTCAGACGTCACATGGTAAATAACAAGGTGATGAATCCCAGTTCAGACGTCACATGGTAAATAACAAGGTGATGAATCCCAGTTCAGACTTCACATGGTATACATCAAGGTGATGAATCCCAGTTCAGACTTCACATGGTAAATAACAATGTGATGAATCCCAGTTCAGACTTCACATGGTAAATAACAAGGTGATGAATCCCAGTTCAGACTTCACATGGTAAATAACAATGTGATGAATCCCAGTTCAGACGTCACATGGTATACATCAAGGTGATGAATCCCAGTTCAGACTTCACATGGTAAATAACAAGGTGATGAATCCCAGTTCAGACGTCACATGGTAAATAACAAGGTGATGAATCCCAGTTCAGACGTCACATGGTAAATAACAAGGTGATGAATCCCAGTTCAGACGTCACATGGTAAATAACAAGGTGATGAATCCCAGTTCAGACGTCACATGGTAAATAACAAGGTGATGAATCCCAGTTCAGACTTCACATGGTATACATCAAGGTGATGAATCCCAGTTCAGACTTCACATGGTAAATAACAATGTGATGAATCCCAGTTCAGACTTCACATGGTAAATAACAAGGTGATGAATCCCAGTTCAGACTTCACATGGTAAATAACAATGTGATGAATCCCAGTTCAGACGTCACATGGTATACAACAAGGTGATGAATCCCAGTTCAGACTTCACATGGTAAATAACAAGGTGATGAATCCCAGTTCAGACGTCACATGGTAAATAACAAGGTGATGAATCCCAGTTCAGACGTCACATGGTATACAACAAGGTGATGAATCCCAGTTCAGACTTCACATGGTAAATAACAATGTGATGAATCCCAGTTCAGACTTCACATGGTAAATAACAAGGTGATGAATCCCAGTTCAGACTTCACATGGTAAATAACAAGGTGATGAATCCCAGTTCAGACTTCACATGGTAAATAACAAGGTGATGAATCCCAGTTCAGACTTCACATGGTAAATAACAAGGTGATGAATCCCAGTTCAGACTTCACATGGTAAATAACAAGGTGATGAATCCCAGTTCAGACTTCACATGGTAAATAACAAGGTGATGAATCCCAGTTCAGACTTCACATGGTAAATAACAAGGTGATGAATCCCAGTTCAGACTTCACATGGTAAATAACAAGGTGATGAATCCCAGTTCAGACTTCACATGGTAAATAACAAGGTGATGAATCCCAGTTCAGACGTCACATGGTAAATAACAAGGTGATGAATCCCAGTTCAGACTTCACATGGTAAATAACAAGGTGATGAATCCCAGTTCAGACTTCACATGGTAAATAACAAGGTGATGAATCCCAGTTCAGACGTCACATGGTAAATAACAAGGTGATGAATCCCAGTTCAGACTTCACATGGTATACAACAAGGTGGTATTGACTTCTTCTGCTTCACTAGAGCCGGAGAGATTGACATGTAATGATCAAAGCAGAAACGAACAACAAACTCAATTAGAATCGTACAGAACACAACGGATTTCAAGATTCTAAGCCACAACATCAGAGAAAGTTGCCTAATCCCTGTCGTTACCATCCCCATCTTCATCATCATCATCATCAGATCAACATAAATTATAACAATATTTCAAATACGCATCAAACATTGATATAGGACTACGTTACAGCTGTACTTGGGTCTAATAGAGACCCTTAATTCAGCAAGTAATTACCTCAGTTGAATAGAAAGATTATTCTGTCACACAGGTCAATCCCACACCTAAATTAACCTCAGTTTTTACGACAGTGATTGGCCCAGAGAAATGCACGAGGGAATAGGGTGCCAACCTATGGATTAATTCAGAACAGTGTCCTATCTCTGATTGGGTACTGATCAGAGAGCTAGAGAGGGGGACAGGCAGTATGAGTAAAGTAAAGTAAAGTCTACCGTTTCTACATTTCCAACTGTTGAATTTGGCAATAGTAGAGTAAGCAGCCCCTTGTCCGAGCCAGAACGCACATAAGGCAGGAGCCCATCTCCTGTTTCTGTAGCGTTAGGCAGCTCGGTGTACAAGTACACTCCCTTGGACAGGACGCTAGTCTAGAATTTATGCAAAACATCTGTTTACCGTTATCCCATAAAATAATGTAGGAGGGAAAGAATTATAGTCTCAGAATATGGGGATCGAACAATAACTCAACCTATATAATGTAACATTTAATATCACACTAAAATGTTCACAGAAATTCAGCAAATTAGTTAGACATTACATAAATATGAGATATAGGTAACTGACAAAATAATGGAAACACTTGAGTAAATGAGGGATACAAAGTATATTTAAAGCAGGTGCTTCCACACAGGTGTAGTTCCTGAGTACATTAATCAATTAGCATCCCATCATGCTTAGGGTGATGTATTTTACCTGGTTAAATAAGGGTAAAACATTGTTTTTATAAAAATCCTTTGCAGGCCATTATTTTGGCTACTCTGGCTATGCCCCCGTAGGATGATAATGCCCCCATCCACAGGGCACGAGAGGTCACTGAACGGTTTGATGAGCATGAAAACGATGTAAACCATATGCCATGGCCGTCTCAGTCACCAGATCTCAACCCAATTGAACACTTATGGGAGTTTCTGGAGCGGCGCCATAGACAGTGTTTTACACCACCGTCAACAAAACACCAATTTCTAATGGAAGAATGGTGTCGTATCCATCCAATGGAGTTCAAATCAAATGTTATTGGTCACATACACATGGTTAGCAGATGTTATTGGTCACATACACATGGTTAGCAGATGTTATTGGTCACATACACATGGTTAGCAGATGTTATTGGTCACATACACATGGTTAGCAAATGTTATTGGTCACATACACATGGTTAGCAGATGTTATTGGTCACATACACATGGTTAGCAGATGTTATTGGTCACATACACATGGTTAGCAGATGTTATTGGTCACATACCCATGGTTAGCAGATGTTATTGGTCACATACACATGGTTAGCAGATGTTATTGGTCACATACACATGGTTAGCAGATGTTATTGGTCACATACACATGGTTAGCAGATGTTATTGGTCACATACACATGGTTAGCAGATGTTATTGGTCACATACACATGGTTAGCAGATGTTATTGTGAGTGTAGCGAAATGCGTGTGCTTCTAGTTCCGACAACGCAGCAATATCTAACATCTAATCTAACAATTCCACAACAACTACCTAATATACACAAATCTAAGTAAAGGAATGGAATAAGAATATATCAAAATAAATACATGAATGAGAAATGACAGAGAGGCATTGGCAAGATACACTATATGGTATAAAATACAGTATATATATATATATATATATATATATATATATATATATATATATATATATATATATATATATATATTTATATGACATGAGTAATGCAAGATATGTAAACATTATTAAAGTGGCATTATTTAAAGTGACTAGTGATCCATTTGTTAAAGTGGCCAATGATTTCAAGTCTGTATGTAGGCAGCAGCCTCTCTGTGTTAGTGGTGGCTGTTCAACAGTCTGATGGCCTTGAGATAGAATATATTTTTCAGTCTCTCGGTCCCAGCTTTGATGCACCTGTACTGACCTCGCCTTCTGGATGGTAGCGGGGTGAATAGGCAGTGGCTCGGGTGGTTGTTGTCCGTGATTATCTTTTTGGCTTTCCTGTGACATCGGGTGCTGTAGGTGTCCTGGAGGGCAGGTAGTTTGACCCCAGTGATTCGTTGTGCAGACCGCACCACCCTCTGGAGAGCCCTGCTGTTGTGGTGATACACCCGGAGAGGATGCTCTCAATTGTGCATCTTTAAAGGCTTGTGAGGGTTCTTTTTCTTCAGCCTCCAGAGGCTGAAGAGAAGCTGATGCGCCTTCTTCACCACATTGTCTGTGTGGGTGGACCATTTAAGTTTGTCCGTGATGTGTTAGCCGAGGAACTTAAAACTTTCCACCTACTCCACTGCTGTCCTGTCGATGTGGATAGGGGGTGCTCCCTCTGCTGTTTCCTGAAGTCCACGATAATATCCTATGTTTTGTTGACGTTGAGTGAGAGGTTGTTTTCCTGACACCACACTCTGAGTGCCCTCACCTCCTCCCTATGGGCTGTCTCGTTGCTGTTGGTAATCAAGACTACTACTGTTGTGTCATCTGCAAACTTGATGATTGAGTTGGAGATGTGCATGGCCAAGCAGTCATGGGTGAATAAGGAGTACAGGAGGGGGCTGAACACGCACCCTTGTGGGGCCACAGTGCTGAGGATCAGCGAAGTGGAGATGATGTTTCCTACCTTCACCACCTGGGGGCAGCCCGTCAGGAAGTCCAGGACCCAACTGCACAGGGCAGGGTTGAGACCCAGAGCCTCAAGCATAAGGATGAGCTTGGAGGATACTATGGTGTTGAAATCTGAACTGTAGTCAATGAACTGCATTCTTACATAGGTGTTCCTCTTGTCATGATGGGATAGGGCAGTGTGCATTGTGATGGCGATTGCATCGTCTGTGGACCTATTGGGGCGGTACGCAAATTGAAGTGGGTCTGGAGTGACAGGTAAGGTGGAGGTGATATGATCCTTGACTAGTCATGATGACAGAGGTGAGTGCTATGGGGCGAAAGTCATTTAGTTCAGTTACCTTTGCCTTCTTGGGTACAGGAACAATGCTGGCCTTCTTGAAGAATGTGGGGACAGCAAACTGGGATAGGGAGCAATCTAATATGTCCATAAACACACCAGCCAGCTGGTCTGCGCATGCTCTGAGGATCCGGTTAGGGATGCCATCTGGGCCGGTAGACTTATGAGGGTTAACATGTTTAAATGTCTTACTCACGTCAGCCACGGAGAAGGAGAGCCCGTAGTCCTTGGTAGCGGGCCACGTCGGTGGCACTGTATTATCTTCAAAGTGTGCAAAGAAGGTGCTTAGTTTGTCTGGAAGAAAGACATTGCTGGTTTTCTTTTTGTAGTCCGTGACATTTTGTCGACCCTGCCTCATACGTCTCGTGTCTGAGCCGTTGAATTGCAACTCCACTTTGTCTCTCTACTGACATTCCGCTTGTTTGATTGCCTTGCGGAGGGAATAACTACACTGTTTGTATTCGGCCATATTCCCAGTCACCTTTCCATGGTTAAATGCAGTGGTTCGCGCTTTCAGTGTTGCGCGAATGCCGCCATCTATCCACGTTGTCTGGTTAGGTAGGTTTTAATAGTCACAGTGGGTACAACATCTCCTATGCACTTCCTTATAAACTTACTCAACGAATCAGCGTATAAATCGATATTATTCTTTGAGGCTACCCAGAACATGTCCCAGTCAGTGTGATCAAAACAATCTTGAAGCGTGGATTCTGATTGGTCAGACCAGCATTGAATAGTCCTTATCCCTGGTACATCCCGTTTGGGTTTCTGCCTATAGGAGGAGCAAAATTGAGTCGTGATCAGATTTGCCAAACAGAGGGCGGGGGAGGGCCTTGTATGCATCGCGGAAGTTAGAGTAGCAGTGATCCAGTGTTTTGCCAGCACGAGTGCTACAATCTATGTACTGTTAGAATTTAGGTAGCCTTGTTCTCAAATTTGCTTTGTTAAAATCCCCAGCTACAATAAATGCAGCCTCAGGGTATATGGTTTCCAGTTTGCA